>NC_137675.1:30455311-30465311 GCF_963989245.1 Nansenia antarctica | reverse complement strand
AAGTTACTCCAGGGAGACTGTCCCTGTAATCTCTGATTGTAAATCGCTTTGGATAAAAGCGTCTGCTAAATGGTTAAAATGAGAAATAAAATGTCAAAAGAATTGAGGGGGGGTAGAGAGTTTCACAGACAAGTCTTAAGCCTAATCCTCGACTAAAAAACATCATCAATGGAGATGTTTTACTGTGAAAGTGTTGATTTAGTCCAGGACTATAGGCTCAAGCCTTGTCTGTGAAACCAGCCCATAGACTGTCACAGCAGCATGATTAATAGTGCACAGTGGCAGTCGTAAAGGGAACGTTCCGGAGACAGCTTGTACAACACATCACGCTACAGCAGCACGAGATAAATGGTAAATGGTAAATGGACTGCACTTATATAGCGCCTTTTTTGCTGCTCCAAAGTGCTTTACAACGGCGTCTCATTCACCCGTTCACACACACATTCACACACCAATGGCGGCAAGCTGCCATGCAAGGCGCCGGCCCGCTCGCTGGAAGCAATTTTGGGGTTCAGTGTCTTGCCCAAGGACACTTCGACATGTGGCCAGCCGGGGCTCGAACCGCTGGCCTGGGGAGGTCCAGTGGTCTGGTACCACGGCCTGGGGAGGTCCAGTGGTCTGGTACCACGGCCTGGGGAGGTCCAGTGGTTCAGTGGGGGTGCAAAAAGATAATTTCCCCTCAGGGATCAATAAAGTGTCTTCTTCATCTAATATAGAGTATTCTGGAGAATCACAGTACTCCATTACGTCCACAGGGTGGCAGCAGCACCTTCTTGATAACTGAAGTAAGTAACTCACGTACTAATGTACAGTAAGTAACTAATGGATTAACTAACAACGTTAAAGTTAGTCTACAGCCCGTTCCAAATTATTAGAATACCTCTGTGTCATTGGCTGCTATAGGCATAAAAGGAGAGAAACTCATGGTGTGGCCCCCATCTTCCCCCATCTTCCCTTGACCTCAACCCTATTGAGAACCTTTGGAGCATCCTCAAGCAAAATATATATGAGGGTGGGAGGCAGTTCACATCAAAACAGCAGCTATGGGAGGCTATTCTGGCATCCTGCAAAGAAATTCAAGCAGAAACTGTCCAAAAACTCACAAGTTCAATGGATGCAAGAATTGTGAAGGCGATATCAAAGAAGGGGTCCTATGTTAACATGTAACTTGACCTGTTAAGATGTTTTCGTTTGAAATAGCTTTTGATTTCAGTAAATATGACCTCCTAATATGACCCCCTAACCCTAAATTCATCAAATTACGATTTGTAGTTCTTTACAACCTATAAAATGTTTTGAAACTCTGTTGTGCATAATAATTTGGAACAGTGGATTTTGAGTTTTTTATTTAAAAAAAAAATACTGTTATCATTGGGAGGTTTGTTCAATAAAATTTGAATTATACTCTAACGGTTGATGACTTGAAAATTATACTGATTGTCATTTGCATCGACTATTCGGGAAAATCTGAGAAAAATATCATTTGCATAATAATTTGGAACGGGCTATACACCCCATAGGAATGTTACTGTGTGTGTGTGTGTGTGTGTGTGTGTGTGTGTGTGTGTGTGTGTGTGTGTGTGTGTGAGAGAGTGTGTGTGTGTGTGCACGTGTGAGTGTGTGTGTGTGTGTGTGTGTAGTGTGTACGTGTGTGTGTGTGTGTGTGTGTGTGTGTGTGTGTGTGTAGTGTGTACGTGTGTGTACGTGTGTGTGTGTATGTGTGTGTTGTCTCCCCTGTCCTGCGTCCTGAGAAGCTGACTTGGTTGGAATCCCTTTGCATTGCGATGCATTCGCGCGCACGTTGGAAAGTTCCCAATATAGTAGCCTGCTGTATGGGGCCTCGTGGGCTCTGCACTGCACAATAACCTCTAGGCCTACAGCATTGTGCGTTGTTAGAAAATAACCGGTTAAACAATATAGTCACGAACTCTACTAGCAGGAATTCACCCCTGGCACTCAGCCAACCTTCCAACGAGTCGACTCGGATCACGAACACTGGACTTTGAAACCCTTTGGACTTGGACATAATATGTATACAACATATAACACATAACATATATGTTTTTGATGTGTAAAAACACGGTTTGAGATGTGTAAACTAAGTTATGCTGTCATCTGACATGCTTTTATGTGCGTTGTTTAATCATGTGCAGTGAAACGCATTTTAAAAAGATTAATGGTAATGGAAATGACAATGAAAATTGAACTATTTAATTATTGATTACTTTATGTCCTTGTCATGTGTCGTATTTTATTCTGAACTATGATATCTGAGCATATCCGCACAAAACGTCAAGGTGTGACCCATTTGCATTTTGCTTTTGTATCTGATCATCCTTATTTCTAAGGATTTATAAGCAGGTTAGTTTTGGTCTGGTGGTTTTAAGGCGGAAATTACTCAAATAGGACATTCAGCAAAATAATAACCTTTAATAATAACCTTTATTAGTATAGCACTTTTCCTGCAAACGTTGCAGCTCAAAGTTCTTTAACAAAACAATATAAGATTTAAACAAGTAAATACATATACAAATATAAAGATTCATCAACTAATATTAAAAGATACATACAGAAAATAAATCACAGTAAAAGGACGGAGGGGAGATATCTAAGAGCATATACACGCAGTTACAAATCGCTACACTTAAATCGTTTAGTTACACGAACACAATAGCGCCGCTTGATTCCGATAAAAAAAAAGCAAGGTTCCTGTTGGTCGAGAATGTGGAAATGGTTTCTCTTAAAGCTGCAGGACTGGATACACGAGCCCATACAGGACACACAGGACAGACGAGGGGTGTGTATCTCTTTAAGAACCACGGGGACTTTTGACAAGGCTGAACCCGGGGGTATGCGAGGTTTGCACTCAGAAACGGGAGAGAAAAAAAAAAGGGTCTTCTCTGGTCTGGCGCTGTCCGAAATCAAGTGGCGCACGGCGGCGACCTTTGTATCAACTAGCCAAGTACAACCCGAGGAGGAGCAGGAGGAGGAGGAGGCAGTTCCTCAGCCCCGGTTAGCAATTGGCTGCGAGACTCACTGCCCTCGCAGTATCTAATCATTTCCTATCTAGAAGAAGAGAGAAAGAAAAAAAAAAATACACGCACGCACGCATGATGTGGTGTGTGCGCGTCCTGAACTGGAGCCTAAAGTCCGCCACCCTCCGTGGCGCCGCCAATCACCGGCGAGATTAACGAGGTTACCCATTCTTAGATCTTTCTAGGGGGGCTTCCGACGGACCGTGGAGGACTACGGGAGAGAGAGAGAAAGCAGAGACCTGCCTGCGTGTCGAGACGGAGGAAGAGAGGAGGAAGCATCGCTGCTGTTCATCCCATCGCACCAGACTAGAGAGCCGCGCTGCGCTGCTGCGATCACGATACTACTACGGGGGGAATCATGACGGAGAAACGGATGTCCCGGTGGTATTTCGGGGGGCTCGCCTCTTGCGGGGCAGCCTGCTGCACTCACCCGCTGGACCTCATCAAGGTGGGTGTACGAGAGAGAGAGAGGGGGGGAGAGAGAGAGAGAGAGAGAGAGAGAGAGAGAGAGAGGAGAGAGAGAGAGAGAGAGAGAGAGAGAGAGAGAGAGAGAGAGAGAGAGAGAGAGAGAGGGGAGAGAGAGAGTGGAACCGCAGAGCAGTCTGCGGGCCCACAAACCCCCCAGCTGTTCCCAGAGGAGAGGTGACACATCTGCCCCCCCCCCCCCAAAGTCACCCCATTCTGCAGGGGCTTGACATTGAAACGTGTATATAATTAGAGATCGCCTCCGTAGTAGTAGTAGTAGTAGTAGTAGTAGTAGTAGTAGTAATAGTAGTAGTAGTAGTAGTAGTAGTAGTAGTAGTAGTAATAGTACACGTGAGGATAAGCAGAGAAAGTAGGGCAGGGGGGGGGGGGGGAAAGAGAAAGTTGCAAGATAATCTTTTTCGCCCTCCTCTCTCCCCGTTTGATCCCCGAGTCACGTGACTCACCCTGCTGACCGCTTTCAGTCGGTGTCCCGCCGGAGCAAGGAGACTCCACGGTCCACTAAACTAGACTAGACTAACCGGGCTTAACGCTTCACAGCACCGATGTTGGACAATTGTCTCAGCACATGACAGCAAGCAGCACACTATCCATTATGTTCGGGGGGATTTTAGTTTCTTAGACGGCAAGAACTGTACAGCACCCTGCCTACTTTAGAAACCTATACTGTGTGCATGCGACCTATAATTATGTAAGTGTAGTAAGCAATTGGACTGCTACTAATTAGTGAGCTGTCAAAACCCGCCCTGTCAACCGTTATAGACCTTGTGCAGTGCAGCAGCCCACGTGCGACGTGCAGGCTGCAGTACTATGGCTGTGTTCGGTATACTAGCATACTGCATACTAGCATACTCAATGAGTATACTGCATACTAAATTCATAATAAGTATGTGAAAACCAGCCGATCATTATGCATACTGCATACTGCCTCCCAGAATGCCTCCCAGAATGCATTTCGCCGGACGTTTTCAAGAACATTAGGGCATAATGTTCTAGCAATGTTGTCACTTAACATTTTAAGAAGGTTATCACACAACATTTTAAAAATGTTTTTAGAGAACATTATCCTAGAACATTCTGGGAACTTCCCACTGAAAACGTTTTCAAGAATATTAGGGCATAATGTTCTAGCAATGTTGTCACTTAACATTTTAAGAAGGTTATCATGCACACAACATTTTTGAAATGTTTTTAGAGAACGTTATCCTAGAACATTCTGGGAACTTGAAGAAAACTTCCCGCTGAAAACGTTTTCAAGAACATTAGGGCATAATGTTCTAGCAATGTTGTCAACTCACATTTTAAGAAGGTTGTTAACGAACATTATCCTAAAACATTCTGGGAACTTCCCGCTGAAAACGTTTTCAAGAACATTAGGGCATAATGTTCTAGCAATGTTGTCACTTAACATTTTAAGAAGGTTATCACACAACATTTGTAGAATGTTTTTAGAGAACATTATCCTAAAACATTCTGGGAACTTAAAGAAAACTTCCCGCTGAAAACATTACGAGAACATTCTAGGTAACATTCTTTGAACATTTTTAGAACAAAAAATTGCTAGCTGGGAATGTTCTTCCTTTGTTATCGTGTAACATTGTGGGAACATTTGATAAAAGAACATTCTATAATCTGTTACCTAAACAATGTCCCCAAAACATCCTTGGAATGTTGCAGGTAAAACGTTCTTCCTTTGTTTACATATCACATTACAGGAACATTCTAGAAAAAACGTTTTGTGATCTGAGGCATCAATAACATCCTGAAAACATTATCGAATGTTGCTTTGAAAATGTCCTTCCTTTGTTATCATGTAACATTGTGGGAATATTTTATAAAAGAACATTCTATAATCTGTTACCTAAACAATGTCCCCAAAACATCCTTGGAATGTTGCAGGTAAAACGTTCTTCCTTTGTTTACATATCACATTACAGGAACATTCTAGAAAAAACGTTTTGTGATCTGAGGCATCAATAACATCCTGAAAACATTATCGAATGTTGCTTTGAAAATGTCCTTCCTTTGTTATCATGTAACATTGTGGGAACATTTTATAAAAGAACATTCTATAATCTGTTACCTAAACAATGTCCCCAAAACATCCTTGGAATGTTGCAGGTAAAACGTTCTTCCTTTGTTTCCATATCACATTACAGGAACATTCTAGAAAAAACGTTTTGTGATCTGAGGCATCAATAACATCCTGAAAACATTATCCGAATGTTGCTTTGAAAATGTCCATTCTTTGTTATCATGTAACATTGTGGGAACATTTTATAAAAGAACATTCTATAATCTGTTACCTAAACAATGTCCCCAAAACATCCTCAGAATGTTGCACCTAAAACGTTCTTACTTTGTTAACATTTAACGTTATAGGAACATTATTTGAAATGGTAAACATCCTTAAAATGCTCTTTGAACATTAGATGAAAACGTTTTCTTTAAAACATTAGCAGAACATGTAGGGAATGTTAGCCAATGTTGTGGGAACATTCCCTGCTAGCTGGGATGTTAATGTTAATTATTGTTAATACATGTTAATTCCCAGTATAGTGAAAATACCACCGCTCATCCGTGATCAGACTTAGCTGGGGTGCTGCAGCTGAAGAGTATCAAATAGAGTGCAAAAAAGCAGCATCTGCACACTCAAATATGTGCAAAAAACGATGTTTATTGCAAGCTTTCGGTCCCCAGGCTATCGGACAATGTAAACAAAAGCTGTATGACAAGTTTGTATGATGCAGTTTGACGAGGCTGAAAGCGCACAGGGTTGCCAGATGGGATTGACAATTTACAGCCTAAACTTTCTATAACCTCAAAATCAAGTTGCCCATTCGGCAAGTCGCCCCATCTGGCAACCCTGGACGCAACTCTGCAACCCTGGACGCGAAATGCATTTTGGGAAATAGGAGCCGAGCTAGTGTCCATCATAACCGACTTCAATTTTCACGGGAGTAACTAGTATAGTTTGTTGTGTCTCTGGTTTTTAGTCTGGTCCTAGGACTAGTATAGTTTGTTGTGTCTCTGGTTTTTAGTCTGGTCCTAGGACTAGTATAGTTTGAGGTGTGTAGTGGTTATGATGCCCTTGGGTCTAGACAACCTGTCTGAACTTGCCTACACTTGCTACAAAAGTTACAGTTAACCTCTGTCTTACACACACACACTCACACACACTCGCACTCGCATGCACGCACGTACGCACGTACACACACTCTCTTACCTCTTAACCTCTGTCTTAGACACACACACACACACACACACACACACTCACACACACTCACACTCGCACGCACGTACGCACGTACACACACTCTCTTACCTCTTAACCTCTGTCTTAGACACACACACACACACACACACACACACACACACACACACACACAGACGTAACAACCCACACATAGAGGGCGGCATGTAGCTGACCTTGTCCATAGTAGTTGAGGTTAGATATGTTCTGGGAGTGTAAGCATGTGTTACAGGTTAAAAGAGTTAGAGAGAGGAGCAGATAGAGGCATGTGTAGAGTAGCTGCTGGACTTTGGCTGTGGCTGTCTGGATGTCTGTAGATAATCCATGTACACATCACGCTTCAGAGCCTGAGGGAGGGAGAGAGGGAGAGAGAGAGAGAGAGGGAGGGAGGGAGAGAGAGAGGGAGAGGGAGGGAGAGAGGGAGAGAGAGGGAGAGGGAGAGAGAGAGGGAGAGAGAGAGAGACACACACACATACTATGCATTTGTCATTGGAGATATATAAATCAATTTTCATTTCTATATATGGAACACTATCCCCTGGACTTACAGTACAATATGACACCATGAGAGAGTGAGAGAGAGAGAGAGGGAGGGAGGGAGAAAGAGAGAGGGAGGGAGAGAGAAAAGCCTGACTCGGTACAAGTATAACCATATAGTATGTTATTAATGTTAATTTAACAGCACATCAAAAACCACGGCTAATTATTAACCTGTCAGGGAGAGGGAGAGAGAGGGGGGAGGAGACAGAGATGGGGGGGAGAGAGAGAGACAGACAGACAGTACAATGCATTTATCACTGGAGATATATAAATCAATTTTAACTTCTATATATGGAACACTATCCCCTTGACTTACAGTACAATATGACATCATGAGAGAGGGAGGGAGAGAGGTAGAGAGAGAGGGAGAGAGGGAGAGAGAGAGAGAGAGAGAGAGAGAGAGGGAGAGAGAGAGAGGGAGAGAGTGAGAGAGTGAGAGAGAGGGAGAGAGGGAGAGAGAGGGAGAGGGAGAGAGAGGGAGAGAGAGAGAGGGAAAGGGAGAGAGAGAGGGAGAGTGAGAGAGAGTGAGAGAGGGAGAGAGAGAGGGAGAGAGTGAGAGAGAGGGAGAGAGAGGGAGAGAGAGAGTGAGAGAGAGAGGGAGAGAGAGAGAGAGTGAGAGAGTGAGAGAGAGTGAGAGAGAGGGAGAGAGAGGGAGAGAGAGAGTGAGAGAGAGAGAGAGAGGGAGAGTGAGAGTGAGAGAGAGTGAGAGAGAGGGAGAGAGAGGGAGAGAGAGAGAGAGAGAAGGAGAGAGAGAGTGAGAGAGAGAGTGAGAGAGAGAGAGAGAGAGAGAGAGGGAGATAGAGTGGAGCCGCAGAGCAGTCTGCGGGCCCACAAACCCTCCAGCTGTAGGGAGGGAGAGAGAGAGAGAGAGAGAGAGAGCGAGAGAGAGGTTGCAGGGTACAATGCATTCATCACTGGAGATATAAATCATGTCTGTTTCATGTCTATACATCAAACACTCTCTCACTCTCTCTCTCTCGTTGACTTCCAGTACAATATGACACCATTGGAAGACACTGGAGTTAGGATTCTATGAAAAAGACAAATGAAAGAAAGAAAGAAGCATTGTGCAATGGAGCTGTCTGTTGTTGTTAGCGTAGCTAGCTTGTTGTCCGCTGCTGCTGTGGCTGTGGTAATTGTCCCCTTGGGAAACAACGTTTACCTGACCACATCATTACTGTCCTCTATGGTAATTGGATGATGTGTAACCAATGGCAACGACAATGTTAACGCCACTGGCGAAGGCCTCAGCACCCGCGGCTAACGTTTATGTTGACATGTTTGGCTAGTTAGCAGACACCTCTATCCAAACAAATACTTCTGTCTGTGTTTGTCTGTGTCTGCATCTGTGTGTGTCTGTCTGTTTGTGTGTGTGTGTCTGTGTGTGTGTCTGTGTGTGTGTGTGTGTGTGTGTGTGTGTGTCTGTGTGTGTGTGTGTGTGTGTGTGTGTGTGTGTAAGCGCCCATGTATGCAAACCTGTGTGTGTGTGTGTGTGTGTGCGTGTGTGTATGTGTGTGTGTGTGTGTGTGTGTGTGTGTGTGTGTGTGTTAAGGCGTTGTAAACATTGGGTGTGTACCTATTCCACAACCCTGCAGCACCACAGCCGCCCAAAGCCAAGTTAACCTTATCAGCACCTTCACACCCTAATAACCTCACCTCACCTAGCCCGCCTTGAACCCTCTGATTCCACACCTGTCTGTCTGACAACCTCACCTCAGCCAGGTTCACACCTACGACCCCACACGTCAACACTGAACACCTTCTGGAAAGAGTTGCTGAATATATTTGCCCTGGAAGGAAGTGTAGGGATTAAATTGATTCTTAATAGATTGAGTAGAACTTATAAAGCACAAAGAGCTTAAATCAATTGTCTCCAAAGAGGCCTTTTATGAAGCAAAGTCACATGAGCGCAGAGAGAAAAGAGCAGACAAAAAGCAAAAAGCAAAAAGCCCCCAACGATGGGCGGGACCCTTGGTCATGAGGTCACTATTCTTGGGAACCAATCATATTATACAAATCTGTGATCTGTGATTGCACAAGTCATGGGCCCTCCTGTCCATAGTCAGAATTGTTCACTGCTCCACAGATCTTGGCCCATCCCTTCCAGGAAGGAAATGGGCCTTCCTTGAGTGCTGCTAGATTCGCCCAAACTATAGAGAGACTTACATTTCTCAGTATAAAATGATATAAAACTACAACAGAAGTTTTTTTTTTAAAAAGGTCAGTTTTAGTTTTTTAGTGACCTAAAAAACACAGTTTGCGTGTGGACGAAAAGGCCACGTAGTGAAAGCTACGTTCGCCCGAAAATGCCCGCGTGTGTGTGTGGATGAGGGCCGTAGACTCATTAGCCTCCCTAGAACTCGAGGGAGGGAGCTGGAAGAATACTTTCCATCCTTCAAACAGTCATTTATTGACCATCCTTCTCCCTCCCCCCTTTCCCTCCCCTCCCTCCCTCCCTCCCTCCAAGACCAGGAGGAACCAGCTACTGTACTGGTGTGAATTATTCCACACCTCAGTGTCACAGAGAGAGGGAGGGAGGGAGGGGGCGGGCAGGAGGGAGAGAGTGAGGGAGAGGGAGGGAGGGGGAGGGCAGGAGGGAGAGAGTGAGGGAGAGAGACAGAGAGTGGGTTAGGGTTAACCCTAACTGTTTTAGAGGGAAAGAGAGATGGAAAGAGAGATGATTGAAGGA
>NC_137675.1:30420311-30447811 GCF_963989245.1 Nansenia antarctica | reverse complement strand
AATAACAATACAAATGAAATCAATAACAACACAAATACAAACAAATGATTACAAAGAACAGACAACAGAGTGTAATTAAAAGAAAATTAAAAGAAAATGGAAAGAAAAGAACTAAAACTAAACTAAAGTCAAACTAACCTAAACTCAACTAAAACTAAACTAAAAACTAAAACTAAACTAAAAACAAACATTTTCATTTACATACACCTTTAATATACATTAGGGAATGTCAATTTCTCTATTTGCCAAGTGTTGTTTTACTAAGATTTTGAAACAGATTTTACTATTCTCCTGTGTAACATGTCTGGGAAGAGAGTTCCATTCCTGCATACCTCGGAACATGACAGTTCGTTTCATTGCATTCGACCTCACTTTTGGAAGTGTAAAACCTCGTGCAGAAGCATGTCTGGTTGAGTAGTCATGTCTGTCGAGACTTATGGATAAATTATTATACAGAATTGAAGGAGTCTTTGTAACAAGAATATTCCTGGTAAATACAAGGAGTGAATAGATTAACCTTTTTTTCACAAGTAACCAATTTAAACAATTGTGCATCGCTGCGACATTACTTCTGTATTCACAACGAAGCGCTATACGTGCTGCTTTGTTTTGTACTATTTGTAATTTTTTCTGTTTATTCGTTGTTACATTAGACCATACTACAGGACAATAGTCAAGATTCGACAAAATTAGAGCTTGAATCACCTGTTTGATAGTACTTGGTGGTAGCAAATGAGCACATCTTTTAACAACAGAAATACCTCTTCCCATTTTCACCACCAGTTTATTTATGTGTTGTGACCATGACAATTTACTGTCTAATGTTACTCCTAGGAGTACAGTCTCTTGGACTTGATCGATTGCCTTGTCACTTATTAAAAGTTGGTGTGTGTGTGTGTGTGTGTGTGTGTACACATAATATGTGTGTGTGTACATATATATGTGTGTGTGTGTGTGTACATATATATGTGTGTGTGTGTGTGTGTGTGTGTGTGTGTACCCCCCTGACCCCCTCCCCTGTGTGTGTGTAGAGGGAGCCAGGAAGCTGTTCTCAGGAGCCACCATGGCCTCCAGCAGAGGGGCGCTGGTCACTGTGGGACAGGTGAGGCCGCACGGCACCCTGGGAAGGGCAGGGGAGCATGCTGGGAAGTGTGGTGGATGGTGGAGGGTGTTGCTATGGAGATGATGTGAATGTGAATGTGAATGTGAATGTGAATGTGAATGTGAAGGTGAATTGAGCATCAGGAGTACCTGATTGTGTTCCTAGCTGTAGTCTGCCACCTACTGGACAGAGCTGGACTAACGTCTTCACATTCTGTTTGATGTTATACTGAGCTACTGGTCTGGAGAACAAAGTGATGCTAACCCTCTTTATTCTCTCTCTCTCCCTCTCCCTCCCTCCCTCTCTCTCCCTCTCCCTCCTCTCTCTCTACCTCCTCTCCCTCCCTCTACCTTCCCTCTCTCCCTCTCTCTCCCTCCCTCTACCTTCCCTCTCTCCCTCTCTCTCCCTCCCTCTACCTCCTCTCTCTCCCTCCCTCCCTCTCCCTCCCTCCCTCTCTCCCTCCCTCTAGCTGGCGTGTTATGACCAGGCCAAGCAGCTGGTCCTGGGGACGGGTGTGATGGGAGACAACATCCTCACACACTTCCTGTCCAGCTTCATTGCTGTGAGTATCCCAGCAGACACCACCACCAACACCACCACCACCAACACCACCAACACCACCACCAACACCACCACCAACACCACCACCACCAACACCAACACCAACACCACCAACACCACCAACACCAACACAACGCTTGTGTGATAATAGTAATAATAATACCTTTTATTATCTTCTCTCTGTCTCTCTCTCTCTCTCCCTCCCCTTCTCTCTGTCTCTCCCTCCCCATCTCTCTGTCTCTCTCTTTCTGTCTCTCTCTCCCTCCCTCCCTCCCCCTCTCTGTGTGTAGGGAGGCTGTGCTACCTTCCTCTGTCAACCTCTAGATGTGATGAAGACCAGGTTGATGAGCTCTAAAGGAGAATACACGGTGAGTGATGTCAATGTCTCTCTCTCTCTCTCTCTCTCTCTCTCTGTCTCCCTCTCTCTCTCTCTCTCTGTCTCTCTCTCTCTCTCTCTGTCTCCCTCTCTCTCTCTCTCTCTGTCTCTCTCTCTCTCTCTGTCTCCCTCTCTCTCTCTGTCTCCCTCTCTCTCTCTCTGTCTCTCTGTTTCTCTCATCGTCATTGCCCTCTTCTTCTGTAAGTGTGTTGTGTTACACTGTACATCTCCACTCATAATTACTGTGTGTGTGTGTGTGTGTGTGTGTGTGTGTGTGTGTGTTTCAGGGCGTGATGCACTGTTTGAAAGACACCGCTAAACTGGGACCCATGGCATTTTATAAGGTGAGACAGCTCAAGACTCCACACACACACACGCGCACACACACACACACACACACACACACACACACACACACACACACACACACACACACACACACACACACACACAGATTAAGACTAATCCTAGACTAAAAAACATCCTCAATGGAGATTTTAAGTGTAAGTGTGATGTAATCCTGGATTAGCCTTAAGCCTTTGTCTGTGAAACAGGCTTTTTTTGATTGATTGAAAACTTTATTAGAAGATTTGCAGAAGTAGGTACATGAAAGTACATATTACATACAAGGTCAACTAACAGGATAAAAACCCAAGAAAGCCACTGGCTTATTTCAATTGGGGTCCTTTATACTCAATTAATCGTTACATGTAAGACAGACAAAAAACTAGTACTATCTACAAGATAATACAGACAAATAACTAGTACTATCTACTAGATAAACATACATCCAACATGGGAAGAACAATACAACAAAACATAAGGTATGTACAGCGGGTAGGGAGGGAGGCTCTATGTCTTTTATTTGACAAACCAGTCACGTCCAATCCTAGACCAGAGTCTTCATCAGGCGTCCAATCCCCTGTCTGTATATTGTTTGTGTCACTTTCAGACCGCAACTGTCCAATCCTAGGCCTCATACACACGATCGCCTCATTGGCCGATACCTTGCAAAGCAGCTACGTAGAAGTGTGTCGAAGTTGTGTTTATTTTATTGACATCCAGTTGAAAATATCCTAGGGCCTTTTCAGCCGCAGCCCCGTCCCTCTGGAACGCCCTCCCCAACCACATCAGA
The DNA here is from genome assembly GCF_963989245.1 of Nansenia antarctica. Taxonomy (NCBI): domain Eukaryota; kingdom Metazoa; phylum Chordata; class Actinopteri; order Argentiniformes; family Microstomatidae; genus Nansenia; species Nansenia antarctica. Next base: position 30,444,637 of record NC_137675.1, on the reverse strand, counting down.
CAGGCCAACACGCTGCCAACATTTAAACAGGCCCTCAAAACCCACCTCTCCCCCTCCCCTTCCCCTTCCCATGTGTCCCCAGCACTACCTTTACTATACTTTCTTTTATTTCTTTTGTTTCTTTTTATTATTACTACTCAATCTTTTCAGTTTGTAAAGCGTCTCTGAGAGTCTAGAAAGGCGCTATATAAGTCTAATGTATTATTATTATTCTCAGTAGGGCATTGTAGGAATTGTCCAATCACGTGTCAGGTTCTTCACTAACTGTCCAATGGGCTTGCAGGGTCTTGTCCCGGCGGGGATCCGGCTGATCCCCCACACCATCCTCACCTTCATGTTCCTGGAGCAGCTCAAGAACTACTTCGGCATCATCGTCATCTCCTGAGCACGCTCCATGACCTTCGACCTACGACCTTAACACCTTAACACCCCCCCCTCCACCCCCGCAAGGTCACCCAGTCTGCTGATGCTAACCAGGAGGGATGAAGGGACAGCTATCCTCCTCTTCACTCCTCCCTCTCTCTCTCCATCTCTCTCTCCCTCCCTCTCTCTCTCTCCTTCCCTCTCTCACCCCATTGTTGGAAATCAAACATTCATGCTTTATGAATGCCACCCTATTCAGAACCTTTGCTAAAGTCAGCCTACACACACACCCCCGAACCGCAACGGCCTTGTCGACAAGAGTAACGCCATGGCAACGAGCGACGCCATGGCAACGCCAGTTCTACCTTGGGGGAGTCACAACAGCGCGTGACATCATCATTACGTGACTGCACGCATAGCCATGAACTCCACCCCTCCCTGGTAACAGTGCCATTGTCAACCTGAATCTCAAACAGAACAGTTTGTTCAGTGCCATTTTAAAACTCATCATGTTTTACCACACACACACACGCACACACACACACTGCCAGAACAGTCATCGTATACAGTGAGAGCAGTACATGTACTTTGTCATTTGTACACAGTATCGCAGAATATTCTTTTACTGGGAAACGAACCTTACTTGATCAACTTGTACGCATTGTTGCCATTTTAACTGGATGACAGTCTCTCTACCACCTCCCCGATGCAGGGGCAGTGACATAGGGGCCTGTTCCTGCTCATAAGGGAGGCTACATAAGACCTAGGGCCCCCCAGGGCATTCTTATAGAGGTACTAAACTAGACTAGCTTAGTAGTTACTAGTTAGTAGTTTCCCCCTAACTACTGACCTAGTGTCAGATATCTGCTCATCCCTATAACGGTTAAGGCCTGGACTACACGTGTATATGGATATTTTTTTAAGCAGATATTTTCGTCCTCGTTTAAAAAAAAAAACTCTGTCCACACCACAAACATATCTCTGTCCATACGAAGAGCCGAAACTGAACACGATCTGTCAAATACCGTAGATTAGAAGAACGTTCTGGGCATGCGCAGTCAGTTGTAATCAAACGGCGGCAGTGACTCCAAACGTAAACAGGCCAAACTCTTTGAAACAGACAGAAAAGAAAAGTACAAAACCGACAGAAAAGCAAGTTATGGCGACCAAGAAGAAAGCAAAAACGGATTATTTTGTGTGGACCGACGATGAAGTTGAGCCATTGTTGCTGTTGACAACCGTTTTGCTTCAATGCGCTTGTATGAATGGAACCAATTGTACAAAAAAATTTGCGCTTCGAAAAATATCCATATACGTGTAGTCCAGGCCTAGTAGTAGTTAGTAGTTTCCCCCCTACTGACCTAGTTTCCCCCTACTGACCTAGGATCAGATATCTGCTCATCCCTATAACCGTTAACTCAACCAACTGCCAAAGAATCCCGGAACTCTCACCACCTCGAGTGTTCCAAGTGTTCTATGCTGTGTTTTACCTAGCAACAACACTCTGATTGGCTACAAAAATGTAGCAATCATCGTTGAGGGAATTTTCGGGTGAATTGAGTCAGCCTTGGCATTCTGGATTGTTGACAATTTGGGCGACTTTATTCACCCTCGGCATTGAATGAGTTAATGCAGTGTTTTGCGGGGGGGGGGGGGGGGGGGGTAGGGTGGTGAATCTCATCTTAGGTCAGTGGTTAGGGGAATTGTAGACCAGCTCTGACTGGAGAATGTGATCTAGGACCTGTTTTTAATGCTTTTCACACTCATCCTTGTCTGGTGTAATACGAATAGAATAGAATATATATGATGTACTATGGCATATAGAATTATGTAATATGTATAACATGCCATATTATGACTTTTTTTTTTTTTATCCAAAGTGACTTTCGGTACAGAGTGGTTGCATGCATGTATGCACGGTCCCGGCGGGAATCGAACCCACAACCTTCGCAGTGTTGCGAATGCGCTCTGAGCCTCATATCAGGGGATCGCCGTGGGTGAAAGCGGTACGTTGAATAGCTCGCTGTGACCACCCCAGCATGGCAGACCAGAGACTGCTACAGGGAGGGAGGGAGGGAGGAGGGAGGAGGGAGGAGGGAGGAGGGAGGGAGAGAGGGAGAGAGGGAGGGAGGGAGGAGGGAGGGAGGGTTTCCTCAGTGTTTCAGGAAGCTGTAGAGAGGCCTGTGTTGTGATGGAGACAGTGTGACACACTGTGCTGCTCTGTGTGAACCTGACTGAACTGGAGGGGGGAGGGGGGGAGGAAGGAGGGAGGGGGGGGTGGGGGTGCTGCTGGGGGGAGGGGGGGGGGGTGGGGGTGCTGCTGGGGGGAGGAGGGGGGGGGGTGGGGGTGCTGCTGGGGGGAGGAGGGGGGGGGGGTGCTGCTGGGCTTTATGGCACTTTACTAACCCCCCTGAACACACACACACACACATACACACAAACACAGACAAACACACACACAAACACAGACAAACACACACACACACACACACACACACACACATATGAGCACTCAAACACACACACACACACACACAGTTCACACAACACTGAGATAACGTTAAACAAGTGTTCCGTGGATGTGAATCTAAACATAATGAGTTGAGATGTGTAGTTGACACTGTCTAAATGGGGAATTACGAGGCCAATGTTTTTCCGCTGGAGTTCCAGTCAGTCAGGTTGTCTTACCGCCTGTGACCACCAGGGGGCAGTGTGGTACCGTGTGGGCGGGTCATACGAGTCGTATTATCCGAATGAGTGAATAATGAACAGCCACAGTGTGCGTGTGAATGAGATGTCAGGAAGTCAGGAACGGCTGTATGTGTGGGACAGAGTGGGACCTCTGGTTATGACTGCATAGAGAATGATGTTATTATTATGTGATTATTATGGGCCATAATCAGGAGTGGTATTGGGAACCACCCTAGACACACACACACCCACACCCACACCAAACTCAAGGGAAGGGAATTAGACTGGAGTGAACACAGCCCTGAGTGTTTGTCTGTATTTTGTAGATTATGACTAATGATTTTTGGAATTAAAGTACTAATATAAAAGAAACGGGCTGTCTTGTTCTTTCTCTTGTCTCCTTGTGTTGCATATTCATCTGTTTTACGCTGTGGGTCTATACGTGTGAGTGTGAGTGTGCGAGTGTGAGTGTAATGAGTGTTTGTGTGCGTGTGTGAGTGTGAGTGTGTGCGAGTGCGAGTGTGCGTGTGAGTGTGTGTGTATGCTGTGGGTCTAAGGTGTGTGTGTGTGCATGTGAGTGTGAGTGTGAGTATAGTGAGTGTTTGTGTGTGTGAGTGTGAGTGTGTGTGTGTCTGTGTGTGTGAGTGTGAGTGTGAGTGTGCGTGTGCGCGAGTGTGTGTGCGCGCGCACGTATCAAATCAAATCAAATTTTATTTGTATAGCGCATTTCTTACAAGATGTAACTCAATGCGCTTCACACAATGAAAATGTTCAGTCAATCAGTCAATCAATCAATCAATACTGACAGAGCCGCGAGCAGGCAAAAGTAAAAAAAACCTGTATACTATGTAGCCAGGAAAAATTCCCTTGCAGCCCTCTACCAATAGAGCGACTACTAGCCAGTTTGCTTACCAGTACCCAGTGGTCCAGGGGAGGCCAGGACCACCGGCACAAAGCAAGCAAGCAAGGGCAAAAACCTGTACACCATGTATCCAGGAAAAATTCCTTGCATATTATCGGCGTACACACTGTCCATAAATTTTGTGTTGTATTTGCATCGTTCTGCATCCAGTATGGTCACAGGTCCTGCCAAAAGAGAAACTTAAGCACAGTTATGATGCAACAACACAATAGAGACAGTAAAGATGACAGCAATACAACCTGATGGTGGTCCTGGTACACCCTTGTACCGGTTCCAGTACTGCTCTAGGTGCTATTTGGAGCTGACAGTGCCTCATCAGCACCCGGGTCCATTTTCCTGTCAATACAAATCTCGTATGTGTGTGTGTGTGTGTGTGTGTGTCTGGCGGGCGGACGGGTTCATGAACTTGACCTGACAGTTATGAATGACATAGTTTTGTGAACGTGGCTCCACCAGTAATAACATAACTCCCAGCCATGGTGACAGCCCCTGACTTGTCCTAATGTCAGTTTTTAACATAAAAGCGTTGTTACCATTTTCAAGATGACACGCTGGGCTCATCGTCATGGCTACCACAGCTTCCTTTAACAGCCGACATCTCCAAGTAACATCCTGAGGCCTCACTTAACACCAGAGAGGTTGACGACAGCAGAGAAAGTGGGCAGTCAATGTGCAATGATGTGGATAATGGATACAAACAAACTCTGTGTGTGTGTGTGTGTGTGTGTGTGTGTGTGTGTGGCGGGTTTATGAGATTGACCTTCCAGTTATGAACGACTTTGTTTTTTGAATGTGGTTTTAATGCCGGAGCATCAGTGCTGATGGATTTGTCTGGGGACCGTGTTGTTTTTTAACTGTTATATTGGCGCTTGGATGACACACACACACACACAGACACACACACACAGACACACACACACAGACACACACAGACACACACACACACACACACACAGACATGGGAGGAGGGGAGACCTGGTCATGGGGCGGCTCTGGCGCAGGAGGTAGAGCCGCCGTCTAATGATCACAAGGTCGGCAGATCGGCGGTTCGAGCCCCGGCTGGCCACATGTCGAAGTGTCCTTGGGCAAGACACTGAACCCCAAAGTGCTCCCAGTGAGCGGGCCGGCCGGCGCCTTGCATGGCAGCTTGCCGCTATTGGTGTGTGAATGTGTGTGTGAATAAATGAAACCCACCTATTCACTATCTAAAACCCACCTATTCACCATTTAAAACCCACCTATTCACCATTTAAAACCCACCTATTCACCATTTAAAACCCACCTGTTCACCATTTAAAACCCACCTGTTCACCACTGCATTCAACCTGTAGTAGCTGTTTCACTGTTTCTTGCTTTGTGTGTTTGTCTCTCTGGCTCTGTTCTGTTTGTCCCATTCCCTTGTAAAGCGACCTTGGGTCTGTGAAAGGCACTATATAAATGTAAGTTATTATAATAATAATAATACTTATTACATTGTGTTCATTGTATCAAGGCAGCTTGACGTGGAGAATAATTTAGTCTTGCAGGATGAGACCCTACCATCGGTTGGTGGAGAAAGAGAGAGGGAGAGAGGAGGTGGAGGGAGAGAGATGGAGAGAGATGGAGAGAGAGAGAAAGAGAGAGAGAGAGGTGGAGAGAAGAGGTGGAGAGAGAGAGAGGTGGAGAGAGATGGAGAGAGATGGAGAGAGAGAGAGGTGGAGAAAAGAGGTGGAGAGAGATGGAGAGAGAGAGAGGTGGAGAGAAGAGGTGGAGTGAGAGAGAGAGAGGTGGAGAGAGAGAGATGGAGAGAGAGATGTAGAGAGGTGGAGAGAGAGAGAGAGGTGGAGAGAGAGAGATGGAGAGAGAGATGGAGAGAGAGATGGAGAGAGATGGAGAGAGAGATGGAGAGAGGAGGTGGAGAGAGAGAGATGGAGAGAGGGAGAGAGGGTGGAGAGAGATGGAGAGAGAGAGATGGAGAGAGCAGGTGGAGAGAGAGAGAGAGTGGTGGAGAGAGAGGAGGTGGAGAGAGAGATGGAGAGAGAGATGGAGAGAGAGAGAGATGGAGAGAGAGAGAGAGGGGGTGGAGAGAGAGAGATGGAGAGAGAGAGAAAGAGGTGGAGAGAAGAGGTGGAGAGAGATGGAGAGAGAGAGAAAGAGGTGGAGAGAAGAGGTGGAGAGATATCTCAGGATATAAAATAAACATGGATAAAACTGAAATAATGGCAATTGGTAAACAAAAAAGAATAAACCCAGAATTACAATTACCATTTAAGTGGACAAAAAATATTAAATATTTAGGTTGCTTAATTAGTGGAAAAAAAACTCAGATCTATAGAGAGAACTTTATTCCACTACTCAATAACATGAAAGAGACTAAGTAAATGGAAAAATATTCCTATAAATCTGACAGGCAGAATAAACTTGTTTAGGATGGCATGGCTTCCTAAGTTTCTTTTTTTGTTTTCAATTATACCAATTACTCCACCCAAAAAGTACTTTAATATGGTATACTCAGCCATAACAGATTTTATATGGGCAGGGAAAACACACAGAATTAGAAGGAATATTTTACACCTTCCTATGTCAGAGGGGGGCTTTAACCTTCCAGACTTGGAGCTATACCAACTGGCCGCCCAGGGGTTCTATCTGAGGCATATAGTCCAACACACAGCAGAAGAACAATGGATCCACATTGAAAATTCAGATGTACATCCCCAAAACCTCTTAACTCTTTTATTTTCAGAACATAAGACTAAGAAAAAAGGAAACTTTATTGTAAATAATATAGAAACGTCATGGAAAAAAATTAAGAGGATACTGGGAGAATCAATATCAATCCCAAAAAGTACTATTTTGTGGAACAATCCTTGGATAGCTCTTCAGAATGCTACAATAAATTGGTCTACATGGAGAACAAGGGGAATAGAAACTATAAACGACTTAGTAGGAGGGGATACCATTATTCCATGGCACGACTTCCAAAGTAAATATAAGTTGGCCAACGCTGAATATTTCAGATACATGCAGCTAAGAAGCTACATAAATCTACATTTTAATTTAAAATCATTTGGGCAGCAGAGTACAATTGAGGATATTATATTCGATGGAGAAATTGATAAGAATTTGATAGGTAAAATGTATAGAACTCTACAGAAGACCTATGTAGCTGAAAAACTGTTAGAAAGTAGGATTGAGATGTGGAATCGAGAACTAGGAAGAACAGATATAGGTTTAAAATGGAAAGAGTGTTGGAATACTACAAATGACATGACAGTTAATGAAAATCTACGTTTAATCCAATATAAAATAATGTATAGAGTCTACCACACGCGAGATAAAATCCATAAGTATTATAGTAATGTATCAGATAACTGTTTAAAGTGTGGGGAAAAAAGACTCACTAATACACGCATTCTGGGAGTGTCCCAGAGTACAGAAAACCTGGGTTGACATAGAACATTGGCTCTCAGGGGTACATAAGGAAAGATTCAAATTTGATCCTTCAATCTGTCTTTTCCAGGATTTAGCCACAGTAAGATACCCTAGGGGGTGGATAATTATGTACTCATCAATTATATTTAAAAAACTAATACTTGGAAGTTGGAAATCAAGTAAACCTCCAACACTACAACAATGGAAAAACGAAATTCTTTATTATACCAATATAGAGAAGAATTTAGCCATAGACAATAATAAGAAAGATCAGTTTGAAAAGATATGGGGAGAGATAGTGAAGGCCTTAGCTAAGACGTAAAGATAGTGCAAGAAACATAGTACTAAGAGATTAATTAGATTATTAATTAATTAATTAATTTTGCCATTTAGCAGACGCTTTTATCCAAAGCGACTTACAATTACGAATTACAGGGACATTCCCCCTGGAGTAACTGAGGGCTGCATTAGAAATATTAGTTAGATAAGTATAGGGGGTAAACTGGGATAAACTTTAGACGGTTTTAAAAAAGTGGGGCTTTGGGATGTTAGGATGTGTTGTGATGTTTGTCAAGTTGTGATGTGTTGTGATGTATATCAAGGTGTGATGTGTGGTGATGTATGTCAAGTTGTGATGTGTTGTGATGTATGTCAAGCTGTGATGTGTTGTGATGTATGTCAAGCTGTGATGTGTGGTGATGTATGTCAAGCTGTGATGCGTTGTGATGTATGTCAAGTTGAGATGTGTTGTGATGTTTGTCAAGCTGTGATGTATTGTGATGTTTGTCAAGTAAAAAGAAAATGGAAAATAAAATCTTACAAAAAAAAAGAAGAGGTGGAGAGAGAGATGTGGAGAGAGAGAGAGAGAGGTGGAGAGAGAGAGATGGAGAGAGAGAGATGGAGAGAGGAGGTGGAGAGAGAGAGAGATGGAGAGAGAGAGAGAGGTGGAGAGAGGAGGTGGAGAGAGAGAGATGGAGAGAGATGGAGAGAGAGAGAGAGAGAGAGAGAGAGAGAGAGAGAGAGAGAGAGAGGGGTGGAGAGAGAGAGAGGTGGAGAGAGGAGGATCAATATAGAGTAATCAGTTGTTCAGTGTCATGTTACCTGAGTTGTGTGCGTCTTCATAGCCTTATCCTTCCTCGCCTGTATGGAAGTTACGTACTGAGAGACTGTTGCTGAGTTCATTGCATTGTGGGATTGAAGGAGTTTTAGAGACTACGCCTTCTCCTATTTTTGTTTTGCCGTTTATAGTTCGGTTGAGTTATTGCCGATTACTCAAATAAAGAGTACCTTTATTTTTTTAATTCTACACCTGCATCCTGTCTCCTCTGTTCTGCACCTGGGTCCAGACACTATAGCCACTCGTAACACATCTACACCACAGCGTTTAAAGGGTAAGTGTGTAGCTAGCTACTGATGCTAGTGGTGTTCTAGTGGTGTTCTAGTGGTGGTCTAGTGGATAGTGGGTTGGAAGGTTGTGAGTTCAAATCCCACCTGCGGAACACCACCACTAGTAGTGTCCTTGAGTAAGGCACCTAGCCCTCAGTTACTCCAGGGAGACTGTCCCTCCCTGGAATCTACTTAATTGGAAGTAGCTTTGGATTAAAAGCGTCTGCTAAATTGTAAATGTTAGACGTTCTGGCTCTACTGATCAACCTTCATCTGCCTGTTATGACATGGAGGTTTTACAACTGACGGTGGAATCCATCTTCTTGATTTGGCCCAAACTCAGAAACACCTCGTCACTGTCGTACACGCCTCCCCCACGCACCAGAGTGTCCAGGAATGTCATTGGCTGCTGTTTCTAAGGAGGCGTTTTGATTGACAGCGATTCAAACTAGTTGTCTCCTTGACTTTGTCTGTGTGTGTGTGTGTGTGTGTGTGTGTGTGTGTGTGTGTGTCCGTATGGTGTGTGTGTGTGTGTGTGTGTGTGTGTGTGTGTGTATGGCGTGTGTGTGTGTGTGTGTGTGTGTGCGTCCGTATGGCGTGTGTGCGGGTGTGTGTCTGTGTGTGGGTGTGTGCTTCTGTGTGTGAGTGCATGTGCGGCCGTGTGTGTGTGTGTGTGTGTGTCTACAGCACATCTCCATGGTGTCATTGTGATAGTCTGAGACTGACAGCTTTTCGTCGTAAACACTCAGGTTTTACACACCTCCTGTCCACGTCAGTTGTCATGGTAATGTATATGCCATTTATGATTATTCCTATGGGTGTGTTTGTGGTTAACACTAGAACAGCCGTGCCTATTGTACCTAATATAAGAGCCGCCTCGAGGGGTCAAATGACCATAGTCTTTACAATTGGAAGCTGCTACTTACACACAAAGACCACTAGTTGGCGCCTCTTGTAAATTAGCCTGCCTCCTACAGAGAAAAACTGCAAAATAGTTTTATACTAGCTTATCCTGATTTTTTAAATGTAAGGATAATGGGTCGTAGAATATCTCGGAAAAGTCATGAAAGGAGGGTCCTGAAATTTGATCGAGTGCAAAGATATCACATTTTCAAATGGGACACGTTCTAATGTTTTGGTCCTCATATCGGCAACCAATCAAAATGTTCAGACTTTTCTTTTGAGACACGGAACTACGTTTCAACGCTGTTGAGAATCACAACACAAACTCGCTAGTCAAGAACGCAATGGATTCGGTGAGTAATCCCCCCACTGCTACCTAGTTAACTAGAACACTACTTTACATTGTTAGCAGGCTCACAAAACAAGCTGTGTTAGCTGACTAGCGATGAGTCATTGATTTTCAACAACGCGGAAATGTAATCACATTTTTCGAAAGAAAAGTCGGATCATTACATCAGGTCCCGACATGAGGACCAAAGCATTAGAACGTGACATATACCTCACCCATGGTTGGTCTAGTGTTCATGCTATCATCCTGTAGAGCAGACAAGGAGACTCTTGGGTTAACACCAGAAGAGGTGTGAGGGGTCACGGTGACCCCTGTGAGTAAAAAAAAAAAGTTATATCTTTGCACTCGATCACATTTCAGGACCCTCCTTTCATGACCTTCCCTAGATATGTGCATTCTGCCACCCAGTATCCTTACATTTTCAAAATCACACCAGGATAAGCTAGTATGAAGCTATTTTGCCGTTTTTCTGTGTAGGAGGCAGGGTAAAAAAAGAAGCGCCCTCTAGTGATCTGTGTGTAAATAGCAGATTTACATTCTAAAAAGGGGGTCTATTTGACCCCCAAGGCGGCTCTACTAGTAGGTAAAATAGGCACGGCTGTTGTAGTGTTAAAACGCCAGGGGTGTGTGACGCCTCCCACTGCACATTGGCTGTTGCTGGTTCCTGTGGGAGCCTGGGCAGAGTGGGTAGGTCGTCAGGCTATGTAGTGTCACCTGGGTTTGGGGAGCTGAGGATGTGTATATAAGGTGGGTGTGTCCTCAGCTCACTGTCTCTTCCTTCCTTTTGCTTTGGTTCCGTTAGGGTTTGTTGGTAAGGTCTCAGGGTACAAGGTTTTGGGGCCTTTTAGTTTGACACTACATACATACATACATCCATACACCTCTTACACATACATTCTACAACCATTCACTCATGGCATACACTACTGACTCTTATCCGTATTCATATACATATGTTATTTAGTTTATTTTGGCTTATTTACTTAAATAAAACTTTAATTGTATCATTTAAACACATGTGTGGACTCCCTTATTTGTTACTATCTTCGGGTGTGTAACAAATGCCTTGTACAGTTGTCCTTGGGCGTTCTCACCCTCTATAAGCCTACGCATCTCAGAACAAAACAACGGAAGTCAGAGTGTTCGGATGTCTGATGGAGGCTCGAGACGAGGCGGTTTGTTAATGTGAGTTTTTATGATGAAAAGCCGTCTGTTTGAGAGGACTATTAACTGACAAGGGCAGGACACTCATTGGAGATGTGCTGGAGAGACCCACGCGCACACCCATGCATAGATTCTCTATTTTCTTTTTTTATTGTTTTACGTCTGTGGATGTGAGTGGGTGTTGTCTTCTGTCTTCAGATCCTGTTGGAACCCGTCAATCTGTCTTGTTTCAAACACCATGAGAGTTTCATTGAGCAGGCGAGCTCATTCAAGGGCAGCTTAAAGTGACTTGAGAATAATTGTTTTGGTAAATGTCTTATCTGGTCCCAAAACATCCTTACTTTGAGCATACAAACCACATAGATATCTGGTAACACTTTACATGAATGTCACAAGTGTAAAACGGTTTGTAAACGGTTCATAATTAGTTTATAAATCACTTCTAATCAGTTTATTATTCAATTATAAAACATTCACAAGCAGTGGGAAGTCATTAGTTTAGACTGATCGATAGTCACTTAGAGCTCGCAATCATCCCTTTTTTTGTTGTTGTTATTTTTTCTGAGTGGGGCAGTCCCACTCATATTTTTCATTTTATTTGACAGATACAGTGAAGATTTAGACAGGAAGAATGGGTGAGAGAGAGAGGAGGGATGACATGCAGGATATGTCCCCAGCCGGTTTCGAACCGGGGACCCTGCGGTTACATGGTCGACGCCAGTGGCGGCTCCTGCCAAATCTCTCAGGGGGGGCAATTGTTGCGTTGATGGTTAAGGTGACACGTTCAAGGGTAAATTCACCTAAATCAGCGTGCTTAAATAAATTGACTCTCACAGCCATTGGTATTCAGTTATCACATATTTTATTTTAGGTGCAGCAAATCCAGGATAAAGAGCAGTGGCACAGGGGCTGATAATGTGCAATGGATGGATAAAACTATTTACATACTACAAAATACAAAATATGGACGGCATACATACTGCTCACTTGTATTGAAATTTAGCTCGTCTCTCTTTCAAAGCAGCAAAACAATCAATGACCCTCTCATTAAAATCAGGCATCTTCCTGACTAGTTCCCTCTCCATTGAAAGCATGGCCAGTGCATTCAGGCGCTCCTGGCCCATTGTGTTTCGCAGGAAGTTCTTGATTCTCTTAAGGGTCGAGAAACACCTCTCAGCTTCAGCTGTTGTCATGGGAGTGGTAATTAGGATGTTCAACAGAGCTTCAGTCTCAGAGAAAGTCTCCTGGAGGTTGTACCTGTGTAGAACCTGGTACAGTGCCAGTGCACCAGAGCAGCCCTTGAACTCAGCACTCTCATAGACAAGGGACAGCTCAGTCTTGAGCTTCACCTGGTTCAGCATGGGGTATGCCTTGACAGTGGTGTTCAGAGCCTCAACAGGGAATGCATGGCAGTGCTGTTGGAACATCTCTCCTTTGAGCAGCGTGGCACTCACAAGGTGGTTGGTGAAAGAAAACCTTTCTTTGGAGTGGGCCAGGATTGTGTCGCAGATCTGTCAAAAGTATGGGGTGTGAAAGAAAATGTGGAAATAAGCACTTTGGAAGTACAACACTGAATAAAGACTGCTACCATCCCATCCCTGAATGTAACTCTGATTGGTGGTGATTTTCCAACACTGTGTTTCAAAACTTGGACCTACCTCTTTAGACAGCCTCTGCTTCTCTTCTTCTCCCAAGACCCTCCTTGATGTTCTTTTTCCTGTGGCTTCTTGCTGCTGCTCTTGAGATGAGCTTTGGTCCCTGAAGGCAGACAGACCAACAGTGTTAAGATTTCAAATAAGAAAATGTAGCTGAACAATCTGCTGTCTTGTAGTTGTAATTGTATCTACAGTAATTTCTGAAATGTAGTCTAACGATGATTTAAGGTCTCCAGGAGAGAGGGATCTGTTTTAAGTATAACAGTTGACTTTAGCTTTAACAGGCTGTGCACATGAGTCACTCCCGACCACTTAGATATCTTGGAGCTATTTAGGTAGATATGCTTATTCTTGAATAGAAATATGTAGGTCTATCTATTCACAAATTAAACCTCAGACATTTTTAGACATGTTCTATATATTAGCCTAATACATATATCTAAAAAAAATGCTTAGTTGTAATTCGCTGACAAAATGTATTGTATAGTTTGATAAATGTAATATACTACATTACATTAAGTAACTACATATTAATATAATGTAACATAATAAATTAAATGCAAAGTTTTGTTGCAAAAAAGAAGCTTCGCATAGCAACCTACCAAATGAATAGTGGAATATCCTACTCCAATTACTCGGGCAAGCCCTCATTTTAATTCAACTCATTGTTATATAAGCCTACTAGTTTTACCGGCGCCTTTCCCATTCATCATAGCATGCATACATTTGATTATTACAAAGTTCTATATTACGGAGAAGGTACAAACTATATTTTTTGATCTTACCTTATGGCCTGCATGCTGCTTGTGAAGCTTTGGACGGCATGTTTTATGAAGACTGCGTCAATGTCCTTCTTCTGCAGCTTCTGGTACAGCATGTCAACGTGAGGCATGATACCGTGGAAGAGATGCAGGAAAAACCGGAAGTTCTCATCCTCCAGCATCCTGACGTAAGCACGTACGATTCTTTGTGCATGTCCCAAAACCCCATAGAGAATGCCCGAATGGCCTGAAGTTACCAAAATAGATTTACATGTAAGTCTACGAGAACAGCCTAGTGCAATTTCGAGTAGAGTGAAAGTTGCACTGAAAGGGGCGGGACTTGAAGCTGATTGGAATATACTCCACAGAACACTAGCTGATTGGACTATGATATACTCCACAGAACACTAGCTGATTGGACTATGATATTCAGAAGCAACACTGTCTAGAAGTCATAGAAAAAAAAATATCTCTCTTCTCCCTTTGGTGGGGCATTGTCCAATTGCCCTAATGAACCAGCCTCCCCTGAGTCGACGCTTAACCCGCTACGCCACCTAAGCGCCCCGCTCGCAATCATCCTTTATAAATGCGAGCCGCCGATCTGCCAACCGTGCGATCATTAGACGGCGGCTCTACCTCCTGCGCCACAGCCGGCCCCACTTATTGTGTTCTCTGTCAACTGTGTACCTTTCGAAATGTGGACGAAATAAAAATAAACATAAAACAACAAACCATCTGAGTGATAATAATGTGTTTTAGGGAACAGGAGAGGGACCAGAGAGCCCTTCAGGCAGTGCCCTACACTTCTCCTTCCCCCTCACCTCTTCTTCCTGCAGGGGTGATTGAAGAGGGAGGGGGAACGGACGGAAACAAGGGGGGATAAGAGGACAACATGTTTAAATCTCTCTCCATCACCTCCTCCTGTCTGAGTAAATCTCTCTCCATCACCTTCTCCTGTCTGAGTCAATCTGCCCCCAGAGTAAATCTCTCTCTCGCCCCCCTAACCTCAGCGATCTGGTCCATTAACTACTGACGACAGTGGCAGAGAGGGAGAGAGGGAGGGAGGGATGGGGAGAGAGATAGAGAGGGAGAGAGGGGTGGGGAGAGAGAGGAGAGAGGGAGAGAGGGGTGGGGAGAGAGAGGAGAGAGGGAGAGAGGGGTGGGGAGAGGGAGGGAGGTAGAGAGATGGAGAGAGAGAGGAGAGAGGGAGAGAGGGAGAGGGAGGGAGGAAGGGATGGAGAGAGAGATAGAGGGGTGGGGAGAGAGATGGAGAGAGAGAGGAGAGAGGGAGGGAGGGAGGAAGGGAGAGGGATGGATGGATGGATGGAGAGAGAGAAGGAGAGAGGGACGGAACGAGGAGAGATGGAGAGAGCAAGGGAGCAAAAAAGCGAGAAGAGCAGAAAGACAGGATGAAAAGAGTGGGAGGAGAGAGAAGAGAGACAGAGAGAGCAGGAGAACGACAAGAAAGGGAGAGAACGATGCAGAGAGAGAAAAGAAGCGTAGAGAAACTTCATACACCCCTCCCCGGAACCTGCGGTCGTCAGATTCAGGCCTGCTTGCCCCCCCCCCCCGCACCAACCTGCCAACCTTCAGGGACAGAGATTTTAGCCCCCCACCCTCTGGAACTCTCTCCCTGCCCCCCCCCCCCCCACCTTGGACACCTTTAAAAGACGCCTAAGACGCCTCTGTTGTTGTCTTTGTTTGTCTGAATGTTAATCTGAGTTTTTATGTTTTTTCTTGTAATAATAATAATAACCTTTATTTGTATAGCACTTTTCCTGCAAACGTTGCAGCTCAAAGTGCTCATATACTGAGCGATTTTGGGTAAAGCAATTTTGGGTCCCCTGATTTTGGGTCCCCTGAAAGGCACAATATAAATTCAAGTTATTATTATTATTATTATTATAGAGAGAGAGAGAGAGAGGGAGGGAGGGAGGGAGGGAGGGAGGGAGGGAGGGAGGGAGGGATTGATGGATGGATGGATGGAAGAAGGAAGGATGGATGGATAAGGGGAATGTTAGTTAGTTTTTTCACGTCAGGGATGTGAGGAGAATACAGATGGAGAACGCGCTCATGTCTTCCTAAGGGGCTGCTCACCTCTTCAGCGTAATGTGCTCGCATGCATGAATACTGTATCAGGGTCGGGATCTGAATACAGATTCAGTTTCTGTGCCGTTCCTTGGTTCTAGACGCCACTCCTACACGACCCTCCTGCTCTGTACTGTACATAGAAAAGAACGCCGTATGTTAGACGGGTGTGGATTGGTAGAAAGGTTCGTAGGTAATTATTTACATTTCTAAAAGGATACCATGACAACGAAAAATATCTGGAGGCAAACATCCAATCAGGCTTGTGTAGAAAGCTCCGGAAGGAGACTGCACATTGAGTGTGATGGAATGTCCCTGTTTTATGTAAATTACATCGCAACTATGAATATTAAGGCCTTGTGGTACAGCAGTGTTTGGACACACACACACACACACACACACACACACACACACACGTCCACCCCCGCACGCACGCATACACGTATTGCTTTGGATAAAATAGTCTGCTAAATGGTTAAAATGTAAGCTCCATATTTCATGACAACACTCTGTTTGACGTATTCCTAAACAACATTTATTCCGCTTTTTTTCTGTGTCTACATTCCAAAACAACGTGTTTAAAAAGTTAGAAAACACCCAGAAGTCTGCCTGTTTAGAGGTGAGGTCTGTTTAAAGGTGAGGTCTGTTTAAAGGTGAGGTCTGTTTAAAGGTGAGGTCTGTTTAAAGGTGAGGACTGTTTAGAGGTGAGGACTGTTTAAAGGTGCGGTCTGTTTAAAGGTGAGGACTGTTTAAAGGTGAGGACTGTTTAAAGGTGCAGTCTGTTTAAAGGTGTGATCTGTTTAAAGGTGCGGTCTGTTTAAAGGTGCAGTCTGTTTAAAGGTGCGGTCTGTTTAAAGGTGCAGTCTGTTTAAAGGTGAGGTCTGTTTAAAGGTGAGGTCTGTTTAAAGGTGCGGTCTGTTTAAAGGTGCGGTCTGTTTAAAGGTGCGGTCTGTTTAAAGGTGCGGTCTGTTTAAAGGTGAGGTCTGTTTAAAGGTGCGGTCTGTTTAAAGGTGAGGTCTGTTTAAAGGTGAGGTCTGTTTAAAGGTGAGGTCTGTTTAAAGGTGAGGTCTGTTTAAAGGTGAGGTCTGTTTAAAGGTGAGGACTGTTTAGAGGTGAGGACTGTTTAAAGGTGAGGTCTGTTTAAAGGGCGGCCTGTTTAAAGGTGAGGACTGTTTAGAGGTGAGGTCTGTTTAAAGGTGAGGTCTGTTTAAAGGTGAGGTCTGTTTAAAGGTGAGGTCTGTTTAAAGGTGAGGTCTGTTTAAAGGTGAGGTCTGTTTAAAGGTGAGGTCTGTTTAAAGGTGCGGTCTGTTTAAAGGTGAGGTCTGTTTAAAGGTGCGGTCTGTTTAAAGGTGCGGTCTGTTTAGAGGTGCGGTCTGTTTAAAGGTGCGGTCTGTTTAAAGGTGAGGTCTGTTTAGAGGTGAGGTCTGTTTAAAGGTGAGGTCTGTTTAAAGGTGAGGACTGTTTAGAGGTGAGGTCTGTTTAAAGGTGCGGTCTGTTTAAAGGTGCGGTCTGTTTAAAGGTGAGGACTGTTTAGAGGTGAGGTCTGTTTAAAGGTGCGGCCTGTTTAAAGGTGAGGTCTGTTTAAAGGTGCGGTCTGTTTAAAGGTGCGGTCTGTTTAAAGGTGAGGTCTGTTTAAAGGTGCGGTCTGTTTAAAGGTGAGGTCTGTTTAAAGGTGAGGTCTGTTTAAAGGTGAGGACTGTTTAGAGGTGAGGTCTGTTTAAAGGTGAGGTCTGTTTAAAGGTGAGGTCTGTTTAAAGGTGCGGCCTGTTTAAAGGTGAGGACTGTTTAGAGGTGAGGTCTGTTTAAAGGTGAGGTCTGTTTAAAGGTGAGGTCTGTTTAAAGGTGAGGACTGTTTAAAGGTGAGGTCTGTTTAAAGGTGCGGCCTGTTTAAAGGTGCGGTCTGTTTAGAGGTGAGGTCTGTTTAGAGGTGAGGTCTGTTTAGAGGTGAGGTCTGTTTAAAGGTGAGGTCTGTTTAAAGGTGCAGTCTGTTTAAAGGTGCGGTCTGTTTAAAGGTGTGATCTGTTTAAAGGTGCGGTCTGTTTAAAGGTGCAGTCTGTTTAAAGGTGAGGTCTGTTTAAAGGTGAGGACTGTTTAAAGGTGAGGACTGTTTAGAGGTGAGGTCTGTTTAAAGGTGCGGTCTGTTTAAAGGTGCGGCCTGTTTAAAGGTGAGGTCTGTTTAAAGGTGAGGTCTGTTTAAAGGTGAGGTCTGTTTAAAGGTGCGGCCTGTTTAAAGGTGCGGTCTGTTTAAAGGTGAGGTCTGTTTAAAGGTGAGGTCTGTTTAAAGGTGCGGTCTGTTTAAAGGTGCGGTCTGTTTAAAGGTGCGGTCTGTTTAGAGGTGAGGTCTGTTTAAAGGTGAGGTCTGTTTAAAGGTGAGGACTGTTTAGAGGTGCGGTCTGTTTAAAGGTGCGGTCTGTTTAAAGGTGAGGTCTGTTTAAAGGTGCGGTCTGTTTAAAGGTGCGGTCTGTTTAAAGGTGAGGACTGTTTAAAGGTGAGGTCTGTTTAAAGGTGCGGTCTGTTTAAAGGTGAGGACTGTTTAGAGGTGAGGTCTGTTTAAAGGTGCGGTCTGTTTAAAGGTGCGGTCTGTTTAAAGGTGAGGTCTGTTTAAAGGTGCGGTCTGTTTAAAGGTGAGGTCTGTTTAAAGGTGAGGTCTGTTTAAAGGTGAGGACTGTTTAGAGGTGAGGACTGTTTAGAGGTGAGGTCTGTTTAAAGGTGAGGTCTGTTTAAAGGTGCGGTCTGTTTAAAGGTGAGGTCTGTTTAAAGGTGAGGACTGTTTAGAGGTGAGGACTGTTTAGAGGTGAGGTCTGTTTAAAGGTGCGGTCTGTTTAAAGGTGCAGTCTGTTTAAAGGTGCGGTCTGTTTAAAGGTGTGATCTGTTTAAAGGTGCGGTCTGTTTAAAGGTGCAGTCTGTTTAAAGGTGAGGTCTGTTTAGAGGTGAGGTCTGTTTAGAGGTGAGGTCTGTTTAAAGGTGAGGTCTGTTTAAAGGTGAGGACTGTTTAAAGGTGAGGACTGTTTAGAGGTGAGGTCTGTTTAAAGGTGCGGTCTGTTTAAAGGTGCGGCCTGTTTAAAGGTGAGGTCTGTTTAAAGGTGCAGTCTGTTTAAAGGTGAGGTCTGTTTAAAGGTGAGGTCTGTTTAAAGGTGAGGTCTGTTTAAAGGTGCGGCCTGTTTAAAGGTGCGGTCTGTTTAAAGGTGAGGTCTGTTTAAAGGTGAGGTCTGTTTAAAGGTGCGGTCTGTTTAAAGGTGCGGTCTGTTTAAAGGTGCGGTCTGTTTAGAGGTGAGGTCTGTTTAAAGGTGAGGTCTGTTTAAAGGTGAGGACTGTTTAGAGGTGAGGTCTGTTTAAAGGTGCGGTCTGTTTAAAGGTGAGGTCTGTTTAAAGGTGCCGTCTGTTTAAAGGTGCGGTCTGTTTAAAGGTGAGGACTGTTTAAAGGTGAGGTCTGTTTAAAGGTGCGGTCTGTTTAAAGGTGAGGACTGTTTAGAGGTGAGGTCTGTTTAAAGGTGCGGTCTGTTTAAAGGTGAGGTCTGTTTAAAGGTGCGGTCTGTTTAAAGGTGAGGTCTGTTTAAAGGTGAGGTCTGTTTAAAGGTGAGGTCTGTTTAAAGGTGAAGACTGTTTAGAGGTGAGGTCTGTTTAAAGGTGAGGTCTGTTTAAAGGTGAGGACTGTTTAGAGGTGAGGACTGTTTAGAGGTGAGGTCTGTTTAAAGGTGAGGTCTGTTTAAAGGTGAGGTCTGTTTAAAGGTGCGGTCTGTTTAAAGGTGAGGTCTGTTTAAAGGTGAGGACTGTTTAGAGGTGAGGACTGTTTAGAGGTGAGGTCTGTTTAAAGGTGAGGTCTGTTTAAAGGTGAGGTCTGTTTAGAGGTGAGGCCTGTTTAAAGGTGAGGTCTGTTTAAAGGTGAGGTCTGTTTAAAGGTGAGGTCTGTTTAGAGGTGAGGTCTGTTTAAAGGTGCGGTCTGTTTAAAGGTGCGGCCTGTTTAAAGGTGAGGTCTGTTTAAAGGTGTGATCTGTTTAAAGGTGCGGTCTGTTTAAAGGTGCAGTCTGTTTAAAGGTGCGGTCTGTTTAAAGGTGAGGTCTGTTTAGAGGTGAGGTCTGTTTAAAGGTGCGGTCTGTTTAAAGGTGAGGTCTGTTTAAAGGTGCAGTCTGTTTAAAGGTGTGATCTGTTTAAAGGTGCGGTCTGTTTAAAGGTGCAGTCTGTTTAAAGGTGCGGTCTGTTTAAAGGTGAGGTCTGTTTAGAGGTGAGGTCTGTTTAAAGGTGAGGTCTGTTTAAAGGGGCGGTCTGCTTAAAGGTGAGGTCTGTTTAGAGGTGAGGTCTGTTTAAAGGTGAGGTCTGTTGGACCAGAATTCAGTTTGAAATTACATTACATTTACATTTTTGGCATTTAGCAGACGCCTTATTCCAAAGCGACTTACAATCAATACATTTGAATTCTAAGCATGTGAATCATCAGTCCACCATTCGTGGCAGGAAGAGTAATCTAGCTCAGGCCCGGGGCCATTGATAGAAGGCGAAACCTTCTTCTACCACCTTCTTCTAAAACCTTTTTTTAATTATTATTTTTTTATACTGGAGGAACAGAGAAACAGTAGGAGGGGGCGATAGAAGTTCTTAGGGACACAGTAGAGGGGAAAGCGGACGTCTTTAGGAGACGCAGTGCTGAGGGGCAGAAGATGTCTCAGGAGGAGCAGTTAAGGTGTAACCTGAAGAGGTGGGTCTTCAGTCTACGACGGAAGATGGGTAGTGACTCTGCTGTTCTGACAGCCGTGGGGAGCTCATTCCACCAGCGGGGAGCCAGTGTTGTGAAGACGTGATCGGGCAGCACGACTGCTGTGCAGAGGTGGTGGGGCCAGTCGGCCAGCCGAGGTGGAGGAGCGGAGTGAGCGGGCTGGAGTTTGGGGGGTTACCATTTCCTTCAGGTAGGCAGGGGCTGTCCCTTTAGCTGCCTGATATGCAAGCACCAGGGTCTTGAATCGGATGCGAGCTGCTATCGGGAGCCAGACTGAAATCAGTTTAGAGTTCAAACTCCATCCTCCAACCCCAACTCCACCCCCCTCTCGCCCGGCCCCCACCCTGGCCCCCCCCACCATAATGAACCTTGACAACAAGATGCTGATGTTAAGGAGCCTAAGAGGCTGGTGTCAAATCAGAAAACTGTCTGTTGAAGACGATGTCATACCTGGATGTGTCTTTGTGACGTTAGTACCACCTCTGCATCTTGTAGCAGAGTTGAGGATGTCACACACACACACACACACACACACACACACACACACACACACACACACACACACAAAATGTTGAGTGACATGATAGAAAATGTGAAATGCCACTGAGTTGAGTTGAAAGGATGTGTAATATCGCCTCCTCCTCACAGGTGAATAAATACCATACCACCGCATCTCCCCAGAGGTTGGGCACACACACACACACACACACACACACACACACACACACACGTCTCTTCTGAATGTCATTCTCTCCATGCTGTCCAACATCAAACACTTTCCCAGACACCTCATAACCACATGTTCTCTCTGAGTAGAAGACAGCTGTCAGTAAACATCTCTCATCTTCCTTCTCTCTCTCTCCATCTCTACCTCCTTTTTTTTCTCTCTCTCTCTCTCACTCCCTCTCTCTACCTCTCTCTCTTCTTCCTCCTCTCTCTCTCTCCCTCTCTCTACCTCTCTCTACCTCTCTCTCTTCTTCTTCCTCCTCTCTCTCTACAGAAAATCTTTACGTGTCCAGACAATGTCTGTGTTAGCACCACTCCATCGCTCTCTCTCTTTCTCTGTCTCTCTCTCTCTCTTTCTCTCTCTCTCTCTTTCTCTGTCTCTCTCTTTCTCTCTCTCTCTCTCTCTCTTTCTCTGTCTCTCTCTGGGCCCTATTATGCACTTCTTAACTTGCCGTCTTAAGTCTTAATTAAGACGCACCGCCAGGTTAAGACCTACCGCCACCCTTATTATGCGCTTCATACGCGCTACTGCTATTATGCAGGTGTCGATAGGCGCCCACACATAAGACGTAAAACTCCCGTGCATATATTGCTCATTGTGGGAGTGTTCATATGTTAATGAAGTGCACTAGGCGCCCCTGCTATTATGCGATCTGAAAGTTCTTACGTTTAGACTTCATGCACGTTTTGAAACACGAGCGCGCCTCCGCGGTTTGCGCATGCATGTCGGCACACATGAACACGCACGTGGCTCCACGGCAAGACGTCAATTACGGTCACAGTATAAATGCTTTATTTCAGAAGGGAGAGGCCAGCGCTGTACAGTATGTTGCCTCCGCATACTGTGCACATACAGTACGAGCATGCCGTGCGTAATATAATGACATCAACATCTGTCATTCCTGCAGTCTTCCAGCGACCCCTCTGTAATACTTCTCAACTCACAAGCGGAGGTATTGCCGTGTTTATTCCGAAAATAATCATGCACGAGCTTGTTACTTTCTTCTGCAGAGAAGCGCGCTGACCTCCTTCTTAGGACTTCCATAATAGCATAGCGCTAATGACTCAACGCAGCCGGTTCTTAAAGGGAATGGCACCTGGCACGCTGATTGGGTTGATTGAGAAGACGCCCAAAACACACCCATGACTAATTTCTTTGCTTAGCGCCGGGTTTTAGGGGCCCACTACAGCACGCATAATAGCAAAGTGGCCTTGACCACGCCTCCACGTCTTAAGTTTAGATCTACCGCCTCGTCTTATTGATGAAGTGCATAATAGGGCCCTCTTTCTCTCTCTCTCTCTTTCCCTCTCTCTCTCTTTGGCCCTATCCCGATTCTCTTTTCTACCACTTCGGCTCGTTTTGGAGTCACTCGCTTTGGAGGGCCTCCGAACAGAGCCACACGCCGTAGTGGTTCCCCGGGGGAAATGGGACAACCCTTCACGACTAATACGTCATCCGTAGTGTAATGAATGGGTTAATTCATAGTCAGGAGTGCGCATGCGCCTTAGAGAGAGTTCGTGATATACCAGTAGGTGACTGACAGGTGTCGAGAGAACCGAAGTAAACTGGTTATACCTTTGTTGAACCCAGACTCAAGTGTCTTATTATTCTATGTCCAAGTGACATTACACGTAGTATCGTAGAAAAGCATTGACGCTCGTGATTCATTCACAACTTGAATGAACTTGAACGCTATCAATCGATCAAACAAGTCATCAAATAAAAAAGAACAATGCTTCATTATCAGACCATGACAGAATAACGGCGCTCTAACCTGTATGAAACCTGTGCTTCTACCCTGCCAGTCTGCACTGATTTAGGACAACAGTGCAACAACTTCGAGGCTGAACTTTAGTTACATTCACGGCGTCATATGCCATCAAAGGGAAACATGGAAAAATGCATGACTTACAGATTTTATTTTATGACGTTACGAAATCCGATGTGACAGGAACGCTGGAGAAACAGCCGCTGTCCACTGCATTAGTTAACTACATGTCCTTGATGAGTCTCCCGCTCACTGCCCTCCATCAAAAATGGCACAAGTACTGTGACGGCCCTGGCCCCATATATTGTCCTGGCCTTTACTAACATCTGTTTCCCTGTCTGCAGAGAGTACTCCTGCTGGACAGGGTTACTAATCAGGGGAATGCAGGTCAGCTGGTGGACAGCTGATTGTGCCCCACCTGGTTCCAGGATCCGGGACATATAAAAGACCCATGCAGGCCTCAGTATGGAGGCCCCCTTCTAGGCACCATTATTTTCTATTCTATTTGTTTGTTCCTTGTTTCACACCATGCAACACTCACCTCACCACTTTCCACTACACTCACATTACACCACTGATTTACTGACTACCACACCTCATCTTAATATTGTTATTGGCCTCATTTAGTTTATAATAATACATTTCTTATCATTACTTTAAGATCGTGTGTGTGTCTCCCGTCTTTTGTCATGGTCATGAGCCTGGCCGTGACAAGTACTAATACATGTAATAGTACATAATAACAACTGCTCGGATTAGATTGCCAGTTGTTTTGGTATAATAACAACTATAGCGTCATATACCACCAAGGGGGGGAAATTCGCGCCTATCATGCTGTCAAACACCACAGGTAATAATTTATTTCTAAATAAACATGATTGTACATCTCTGAAATGGAAATCGCACTGTGCTTGACACTTCCATGGGACTGGCGGAACACGGTGACTGTCAGCCTGTGACAAACGCGCAGATATGAGTGCTCCGGTCTGTCCTGCTGGCTCCGGTGTCCTGGCCGCTGTCCTGAGCGCGCTGGACTGTGGAACTTTCTATGTTAAGCATAGGCACAGCACCTCGACATAAAAGCGATTTCTTTTGTTATGCTTGTTATAAAGAAAGGGTCTATAATGCATTGAAATAACATTAAATTATATAACCCATCAACAATATTACATAATAACAACTGCTCGGATAGGATTGCGGGTTGTTTTGGTTTTATACGTGCCATAGCTGTAAATAAAACATGGAAATAGATCATGCGCGTCTATCATGCACACATCAGCCTAACGTTAGATAGATAACTTCACATTAAATATGTCTCATCATCCGCTGTCAAACGCCACAGGTAATCTTTTATTTCTAAACAGGAATGTACATCTCGATGTGCGGAAGGGAGTCTCATGGCTCCGAATCGAACGAGGGTCAAGATT
>NC_137675.1:30405311-30415311 GCF_963989245.1 Nansenia antarctica | reverse complement strand
ATAATAATAATAATAATAATAATAAAAACGTTTTATTTGTATAGCGCTTTTCCTGCAAACGTTGTAGCTCTTTAATTCATTTCTAATTGTAAGTCACTTTGGATGAATGCGTCTGGTGAACAAAATATGTAAATAAATTAATGTATTATTTGTATTGGTTCCCTAGATCAGCAATCAAACAGAAAGTCATAGTATGTCAATGTATTATGAAAAAGATATAAGTATGTTTATGTAAAAAAACACACGAAACAATGCATAATAATATAATATAATATAATTATATAATGATATAATAATAATATTATGCATCATTTCGGGTGTAATTTGGAGTTGTTATACATTAGATCTTTTTACATACTGTTGTTGATTGTACATCAATCATTAAATCATATTCATATCAGGCAACAACAGGTCAAATACAATCATAAATGCATAGTTCATTCAAGAAAAATCATTTCATTTGTTCAAATTCTATTTTGTTGTTTTCATGTTTTCATAGTGCAGCAAGCTAGTTGTCCTTGTTCTCCTCATTATGCTAATGGCACAAGGTGTGTTTGACCTGGACTCTTCCTGGTTCAATACCAAACTTCAGCTCTTCCAATACCCACTACTGCCACCTTGAAGATACACTTCGAAGTACCTGCTGTTAACGTGACAGGTAAGACAGACAGGCAAGGCAAGGGTTTTGGGAAGAGCATAGCCTAGCCTAGCCTAGCATTGTTTGGTTACAAAAAGAGAAAAGCTTCCCCCCTTTTCCCCAATTGCTATTTTCAAGTTTGTGGGGACTATTGTGATATTTCACAGTTGTTATGGAAGGTAAGGAGACCTTTTCTGTACAATTTCTGCCAAGGAATTACCTTGGAATCCACCTTCTCTGTCTTCTTTCAGGGTTTTCCAATTTGCAGTTAACTATTTCCTGATTGGATTATTGGATTTTCCTGGACAATGGCCTCCCAAGGACACACAGCAGAGGATTCTGGGTGGGACCATGGTGTTCTGCTATGTTGCTGCTTTTGTCTGACTGTTGACTCTAATGGAACGGTTCATCGATCAATGATTCAGTCGTTCATTGTCCCATGTACAACCTAATTTTCCCTACCTTTACAACAACAGTACCTGCCAATACTATGCAAGCGTGAAGACTTGGCCAGCTGTGGCTCAGGAGGTAGAGGCTGTGTCTCGGGAGGTAGAGGCTGTGTCTCAGGAGGTAGAGGCTGTGTCTCGGGAGGTAGAGGCTGTGTCTCAGGAGGTAGAGGCTGTGTCTCAGGAGGTAGAGGCTGTGGCTCGGGAGGTAGAGGCTGTGGCTCAGGAGGTAGAGGCTATAGCTCAGGAGGTAGAGGCTGTGTCTCAGGAGGTAGAGAGTGTGGCTCAGGAGGTAGAGGCTGTGTCTCAGGAGGTAGAGGCTGTGTCTCAGGAGGTAGAGGCTGTGGCTCAGGAGGTAGAGGCTGTGTCTCAGGAGGTAGAGGCTGTGGCTCAGGAGGTAGAGGCTATAGCTCAGGAGGTAGAGGCTCTGTCTCAGGAGGTAGAGGCTGTGTCTCAGGAGGTAGAGGCTGTGGCTCGAGAGGTAGAGGCTGTGGCTCAGGAGGTAGAGGCTGTGTCTCAGGAGGTAGAGGCTGTGGCTCAGGAGGTAGAGGCTGTGGCTCAGGAGGTAGAGGCTGTGTCTCAGGAGGTAGAGGCTGTGGCTCAGGAGGTAGAGGCTATAGCTCAGGAGGTAGAGGTTGTGTCTCAGGAGGTAGAGGCTGTGTCTCAGGAGGTAGAGGCTGTGTCTCAGGAGGTAGAGGCTCTGTCTCGGGAGGTAGAGGCTGTGTCTCAGGAGGTAGAGGCTGTGTCTCAGGAGGTAGAGGCTGTGTCTCAGGAGGTAGAGGCTGTGTCTCAGGAGGTAGAGGCTGTGGCTCGGGAGGTAGAGGCTGTGTCTCAGGAGGTAGAGGCTGTGTCTCAGGAGGTAGAGGCTGTGTCTCAGGAGGTAGAGGCTGTGTCTCAGGAGGTAGAGGCTGTGGCTCAGGAGGTAGAGGCTGTGTCTCAGGAGGTAGAGGCTGTGGCTCAGGAGGTAGAGGCTGTGGCTCGGGAGGTAGAGGCTGTGGCTCAGGAGATAGAGCTGGCGTCTAGTGATCGCAAGGTTGGCGTTTCGATCCCTGGCTGGCCACATGTCGAGGTGTCCTTGGGCAAGACACTCATGTCGAGGTGTCCTTGGGCAAGACACTGAACCCCAAATTGCTCCCAATGAGCGGGGCCGGCGCCTTGCATGGTAGCTTGCCGCCGTTGGTGTGTGAATGTGTGTGTGAATGGGTGAAGGAGAGGCCGTTGTAAAGAGCTTTGGAATATGTCGCTATATACGTAAGTCAGTCCATTTAAGACTTGCTTTAACCTAAACTTCAGCTCGGTGGGTTAATGGTCTATTGGTCACAAATGATGGGTGTTTAGCATAACCAACACTTCTGATTTGACACTGTATACTGCAGAGTTGCACACACACACACACACACACACACACACAAACTCCACCTATCTATTCTGTTTACTTTCAAACAACTTTATTTATATAAATAAAATAAACTTTATATGACTTTATCCGTTAGGGCGAATGGATTGTGATATTTACTTCTCTTATGTAATAATGCTGGCTGCTAACATAATACTAACACTGCGGGGGTTTCAAAACAACTCTAATCAAATCAGACTTAATTTATCTGGCGCCTTTCGTGCCAAAATGCAATACAAGTTGCTTAAGAGTAAAATGAAAATACGACAATACAACTATAATACATAATACACACACACACACACACACACACACACACACACACACACACACACACACACACACACACACACATACACACAAAGAACCTCTCAGGGCCTAGTTTTGAAAAACAACAACTTTATTATGCACCACCACACACCCACTGTCCATCTACAGCACCTTTCCCAGACCAAGGGTCACAAAGTGCTTTACATATAGAGAACGTACGTAATAAAGAAGAAACATAATAAAACATAATAAAAGAGCGGAAGTCATAGCAGGTTGAAATAGGCGGACAAGCGAAAATAAGAACAAGTAACAGACAACAGGTGTACAACAATATCAGCAGGACACAGAAAGACAGGCTTTTGGGGCTATCCAAAATTAAAAGTCTATAGCAGCAGGGTTGCTGGTTCAAAGCCCACTGCTACACTACTTATCTCCCACCGTAGACTGAAGACCTCCATCTCTTCAGGCTACATCTACCTCCTCATCCCCTCTACCCCCTCTGTACAGTTTCTCTACTGTAAATAGAAGAAAAAATAATAATAACCAGTAAAAACCCCAAAATAAATAAATAATAATAATTTAATTAAATTCTTCCTTCTAGCATTGTAACTGTCAATGACCCCTGGTTTTGGCATAGATTACTATTTCTTATGATGACTGATGGATAGATGAATCACATGCCTAGTCATGTATGTGTTGTGAGTCGCTTTGGATAAAGGTGTCTGCTAAATGTTAATCAAAATAGTGAAAATACCACCGCTCATCCGTAATCAGACTTAGCTGAGGTGCTCGAGCTGAAGGGTAACAAATGGAATGAAAAAAAGCAGCATCCGCACACTCAAAACTGTGCAAAAATTTATGTATTTTTATTGCGCGACCTTTCGGTCTATCATAGAGTGCTAATGTTTGAAATGTAAATGTAAATGTAAAGATGTCCTGCTCTCCCCCCTTGACCACAACACAACCGCTTCTGACAGGAGAGGCAGAGATGCTGAGTAGTCTTGAGTCGATTTGTCACACACACACACACCCACACACACATGTATTGGTAAACCTGTTGCTTTCCGGGACAGCTCTTTGTGTTCTGTTTGACTGGTTACCGTGGTGATGTGGTTTAGTGGTCCTCTGTGGTTCAGTTGGTAGAGCGTGGCGTTAACAACCCTAAGGTTGTGGGTTCGATTCCCGCTGGGACCATATATACTGCAACATGTATGCACTCACTGCAATGCGCGTCTCTTTGGATGAAAGCGTCAGCCTGAATGGCACATGTGACATTGTGACACGGTCTGTTTTGAGTCCTCAGGAACTACCACCTCAGACAGGAGCTGCTTGTGACCTTCTACCGCTGCACAGTGGAGAGCATCCTCACCTACTGCATTTGCGTGTGGTTCTTCAGCTGCACAGCCGCAAAGAGGAAAGCACTACAGAGAGTCGTGAGATCGGCCCAGAAGATCATCGGTGCCTCCCTGCCCTCTCTGGAAGAGCTATACAACACACGCTGCCTCAGGAAGGCCTCCAATATCTCCAGGGACCCATCCCACCCTGGGAACGAACACTTTGTTCGGCTGCGCTCAGGCAGGCGGTTCAGGACCATGTTCGCACGGACAAACAGACTGAAGCTCAACTTCTACCCTAGGGCCATTCATGCCCTGAACACAGCAAATACCTAGGTTCTAGGCTCTGGACAATCTAGACAATTTGATGGCAGCTACTAGATTGTAAACATAAGTGCAATATTGTAATACAACTGTGAACATTCTAAATCTGCTACTGCGACACTTTAATGAATGTGCAACAAATATTATGTGCAATATGACAACCCATGTGTACATAAGGTTCAGATATAGGAAAAAGTTAGGATATTTATAGTATAGCATAGTGTACAGCACAGTGTTTTATTGTATAGTAGATAGTGTACATAGCCTTTATTTATGTAAATCAGCTCTTTTCTCTTTTTTGTTTTAGCCTTGGCTCTCTTGTTTTTAGTCTTTTTTCCAAGCACCAGGGGAGCCCCCCCTCCTAAATTTCGTTGTATGGTACCTGTACTGTATAAATGACAATAAAGACCATTCATTCTTTCATTCATTCATTCATTCATTCAAACAAACATACGTTTTTTAGGACGTGTTCAAAAGCAATTATGTGTAGTTTTTTTTTTTTTGCATGTTGATGTTCTATCGGCATGTTGTGATGTGCTAAACATGCAGTTAGATGTTCAAAGCGATGTTCTTTCTTAGCTGCTAGCTAGCTACCAAAGCGATGGTAGCAAACGCGTCTGTTTTGAGTCAGAGCAATTTTCTCCGGTGTTTGGTTTGAGGTGTACCAACATTCAAATAAGCATATCTTCTTCAACTATTTTCATAATCTGTATAAAAAATAAAAAATAAAGACCTTGCCCTACTTGGGGACTATTCACCAGACCCTGACATATATATTGTTCTCAGCACTGAATAAGAACTACCAATTACCATCCATCCATCTGTCCGTTCGTCCTTTGTTCTTTGGGGGGAAAGGGAGGATGAATGTGCTTGTAGAGAAGAGACAGAACAAATCAAGGACAGAGAGAGAGAGAGAGAAAGAGGGGGCTTTACACATCTTCTTTGTCAGTAGTGAAATGAATGTACTTATACATGGACATATCACGATCAGGAAAGACTTCTATTTACAGAGAGAATAATCTCCATTACACAGAGATGAGAGGGAGGGGGAGGGAGAGGGAGGGAGGGAGAGAGAGGGGGAGTGAGAGAGTGAGAGGGGGAGTGAGAGAGAGAGAGAGAGAGAGAGAGAGAGAGAGAGAGAGAGAGAGAGAGAGAGAGAGAGAGAGAGAGAGAGAGACAGACAACATCATATCCGTCATTGGTTGGTGCAGGGTAACTTGCCATCTCGAGTTAAATAGGCAATCATGTTCATTCATATGTCAAAACTGATGGATTTTTACGCACGGAACTGAAGTGGCTTCTACACACACACACACACACACACACACACACACACACACACACACACACACACACACACAGTAGGTCACAGCAGGACATCTGTCTGAGATAATATTACGTGGATAGTGGAGAGGCAGGTTAATACAGAGCTAAAGGCAGATCCTATCTGAAGGGATCCCATAATCACAAGACAGAAAGACAGGGGGAGAGAGGAGCGTTAGATTGGGGTTCGATATATTGTATACTGTATATTGTATAAGGGGTAGTGGTGGCCTACTGGATAGTGAGTTGGACTGGTGATCAGAAGGTCATGAGTTCAAATCGCACCTGGGAACACCACCACTAGTGTGCCCTTGAGTAAGGCCCTAAGTTACTCTAGGGAGACTGTCCCTGTCATCTCTGATTGTAAGTCGCTTTGGAAGAAAGTACAGAAACTCTCTCTTGGGGGGCGGCTGTGGCTCAGGAGGTAGAGTCGGCGTCTAATGATCGCATGGTTGGCAGATCGGCGGTTCGATCCCCCGGCTGGCCACATGTCGAAGTGTCCTTGGGGCAAGACGCTGAACCCCAAATTGCTCCTAATGAGGGGGCCGGCGCCTTGCATGGTAGCTTGCCGCCATTGGTGTGTGAATGTGTGTGTGAATGAGAGGCCATTGTAAGGCGCTTTGGAATAAGGCGCTATATATACTGTAAGTCAGTCCATTTAGCATATATACTGAAAAATGTATGCACTCACTGATAAAAGCCTTGGCGAAATGACATATATTCTATTAGTGTGAAGTGTGTGTCTGTGTGTGAGAGAGGAGAGATCGTGTGCGAGGAATGAGCAAGTGAGGTCGAAAATTATGTGTTTGTGTATGTGTGTGTGTGTGTATGTGTGTATGTGTGTGTGTGTGATATTTGGTGCGGTCCCAAAGGCAGCCCTAGCCATTATGATGTATTACTGAGTCTCCATCACACACACACACACACACACACACACACACACACACACACACACCCACACCCACACACACACCCCCCCACATCCACACACACATCCACACAACCACACAACCACACACATACCGCCCCCCCCCCCCCCCCCCCCACACACACAGAGCTGGTGGAGGTAGATATCGGAAGAGATGCATGGAATGGAATGAGAAAACGCTATCAGCCCCGACCCTCCGTCACACGCTGCCCCCCCTGACCAATACATGGGACCGGTGCGTTGGCACGGCGACAAGTCTCCACGGCAACCGGCAGTAGGCACCACAGGGTCATAATAAGTGTTTGTGTTGCGAGGGATGTAAGACCACAGTAAGTCTCTCTCTGGGGGATGAGGAGGGCAGGGGTGTGTGTGTGTGTGAGAGTGTGTGTGTGTGTGCGTGCATGAGGGGGAGGTGTTCGTGACAAAGATCCCCCACTTTGGAGTGTCAAGTGGAGCGCCTGATGACTCCTTCTCACCCGTGTGTGTGTGTGTGTGTGTGTGCGTGTGCGTGTGCGTGTGCGTCTAATGATCGCAAGGTCGGCAGATCGGCGGTTCGAGCCCCGGCTGGCCGCATGTCGAAGTGTCCTTGGGCACTGAACCCCAAATTGCTCCCAGTGAGCGGGCCGGCCGGCGCCTTGCATGGTAGCTTGCCACCGTTGGTGTGTGAATGTGTGTGTGAATGGGTGAATGAGAGGCCGTTGTAAAGCGCTTTGGAATAAAGCGCTATATAAGTCAGTCCATTTACCATTCAACACATTCAGGAAGGGTGAAAAATGTTGCTAAAAAAAACACTCCCTCTCACTCCCTCTCTCCTCCTCTCTCCATCTCTCTCCTCCTCTCTCCCTCTCTCTCCCCCGCTGTCCCCCTCTCTCCCCCTCTCTCCACCTCTCTCCTCCTCTCTCCCTCTCTCTCCCCCGCTGTCCCCCTCTCTCCCCCTCTCTCCACCCCTCTCCCCCTCTCTCCACCCCTCTCCCCTCTCTCCACCCCTCTCCCTCTCTCTCCACCCCTCTCCCCCTCTCTCTCCCCCTCTCTCCACCCCTCTCCCCTCTCTCCACCCCTCCCCCATCTCTCCACCCCGCTCCCCCTCTCTCTCCACCCCTCTCCCTCTCCCTCTCTCTCCCTCTCTCCCCCTCTCACTCCGGTTTGACAGACAAAGCCTAAACTTAGACCAGGATGAAATCACACTTGCAACGGAAATGTTTTTTAGTTTTAGTCTCGGATTAGTCTTAAGTCTTGCGTCCATTAAAAAACCAGCCCGTTGTGTCTCAGATAAAGAGAAGATGTTTTAGATATAGGTATTGCCTACTGAAAGGACACGTGAACTCACCGGATCTTACTGATCCTGCGTGTAATTAAAACGTTCGTGGTAATTACGTCGCGGGGGTTTAATCGGTGTAACAGACGATCGGTTTTGACGGCGGCTTAAATAGGATGTTTTTTCACAACACGTGTTTCACGGGAGAGTGGAGAGATGTTGCATTTCCTTATGGTTTAATTAGCTGTGTCACACACACACACACACACACACACATACACATACACTCACACACACACACACACACACACACACACACACACACACTCACAGGCCTCATCGTCACCCTGCCCCCTCTCTCTATGGGTGACTAATATTGTCTGCACGACTGGGGACATAAGCATTGACGTGTGTGTGTGTGTGTGTGTGTGTGTGTGTGTGTGTGCGTGTGTGTTTGTGTGTGTGTCTATGCTAATGTGTGCGAGTTTATATGCGCATGTTTGCTAGTTTAAGTGTGTGTGTGTGTGTGTTTGCTCGTCTAAGTGTGTGTGTGTGTGTGTGTGTTTGCTAGTTTAAGTGTGTGTGTATGTGTGTGTGTGTGTGTTTGCTAGTTTAAGTGTGTGCGCATGTTTGCTCGTTAAAGTGTGTGTGTGTGTGTTTGCTCGTCTGAGTGTGTGTGTGTGTGTGTGTGCTCATCTGAGTGTGTGTGCGTGTATGTCTGCGCCCCGGGCCGATGTAAAAGTTGGATGGGGGGCGCATTATAAATACAATTAACAATTAACAATTAACAATTATGTGTGCTGATCTGAGTGTGTGTGTGTGTGTGTGTGTGTGCTCATCTGAGTGTGTGTGTGTGTGTGTGTGTGTTGATCTGAGTGTGTGTGTTGTGGTGACCACCACGTAGACCCGGTAAACACACCACCCAGACAGGAGACAACACAGCGCTAAAGTTTCAAAACCGCCCACTGGACGCATTTATTTAGAAAAAAGAACAGTTATGAAGAAAGCAAAAAAGGTCCAACTAAAACTCACCTCCGGGCGGCTAACGGTGGAACTTAAGGTGCCTCTAAAGGAGGTCAAAAGGGTGGACTTAATTCCTCTCGGGGGGACACTCCGGGGTATTTGGGTAGAGGGGCTGGTCGCTCCGCTATCGGCAGGCGGGCTCGCGCTCTCCCTACTCCCGGCTCTCTCTTCACTGTGGGGAACAAGACACACAATTAGTCCCACCAGGCATTGATATTATCCGCCGTACCACGGCCCTCACCCACACGCGTGTCGTCGCGTAGCCTCTCGCTCCCTTTCTGACGCCTCCACCTCCGCTTTTCATTCCTCCACCTGTTCGCGTCGCAGGTGCTCCGCGTTGCCGCAACGAGCCCTCGACCTGATGGAGTGATGCGCACCAGCGTAGACTCCGTTAATGACGCGGCCCCTTAATCTATGCGGCCGCTGTCCAGGGTGCTGAAGGCCAGGTATACCCGGGGCTGCTTGCGGGTCACCACAGTGTGTGTGTGTGTGTGTGTGTGTGTGTGTGTGTGTGTGTGTGTGTGTGTGTGTGTTTGTGTGTGTGTGTGCTCATCTGAGTGTGTGTGTCTGTATGTGTGTCTCCTGGGTAACAGAACATTGAGGTTGGTCATGAACATGTCAGACCTGAGGCTGGGGGGTGATCTGTGTCACTGCATCATTAACATCATAACACTACCCTGCAGAGAGGACATCACTCTCCCTCTCTCTCCTCCTCTCTCCATCTCTCTCCTCCTCTGTCCCCCTCTCTCTCCTCCTCTCTCCATCTCTCTCCTCCTCTCTCTCCTCCTCTCTCCCTCTCTCTCCACCCCTCTCCCCTCTCTCCACCCCTCTCCCCTCTCTCTCCCTCTCTCCCCCTCTCACTCCACCCCTCTCCCTCTCTCTCCACCCCTCTCTCTCCACCCTGCAGAGAGGACATCACTCTCTCTCTCTCTCTCCCTCTCTCTCCCTCCTCTCCCCCTCTCACTCCACCCCTCTCCCTCTCTCTCCACCCCTCTCCCTCTCTCTCCACCCCTCTCCCTCTCTCTCCCCCTCTGTCCCCCTCTCTCCCCCCTCTCTCCACCCCT
>NC_137675.1:30380311-30390311 GCF_963989245.1 Nansenia antarctica | reverse complement strand
CTAATGTAGTGGTGGGTCGTTAGGGTTTATGGGTAATGTAGTGTTGGAAGGTACTCTTGAGTAATTCAGCACACTTGGTGAGCCTGAGGTGATTTAAGTTTTTGCTGTTATGAACACGTAGGTGTGTGTGTGTGTGTGTGTGTGTGTGAGTGTGTGTGTGCACGTGTGCATGTGTTGTGTGTTAGACAGAAAGTGTGCGTGTGTGTGCGAGTGTGCATGTGTGTGTTAGACAGAACATTTTCCCCCTTCCAACCAAACACAGAAACGCCCCGATTATCAGATGGATCTTAACATTTTCCTATAACAAAATCCTGTGGTGTGAGGTGTGTTAAGAGTCAATCTCTCCCGACAACCTGCTCGGACAATGGGCGTGGCCGGCAATCGTAAATGTCAAATGTGTTCAATACTTACGACCAGAAATTCTAGGGTTGCCAGATGTTTTGGTGGAATTAGCGGTTTTAGACTGTGGTTAGGGTGGAAAATGTCATTCCCATCTGGCAACCCTGCTCGCCAATCAAGAAGCGAGCTGACTTCTTCTTTTCGTTATTCTGCACTTTATTTGCCCTGTCGCACATGGTTGTCTCGTACAGGTCAGTCAGGGTTACTACGTTAGATAATAATAATAATAATAATAATAACTTTATTTGTATAGCGCTTTTCCTGCAAACGTTGCGGCTCAAAGTGCTTTAATCATTATATAATCTTAATTTAATTATTTTGTAATTTAAAGGCAATATTAAAAGGATGGGTTCACGCGAGATTTCTGGCTTGGGGAACGAGACTCTAGACTAGAGAGTCTGGAGTCTGTCGTAACGAAAATCTTTGAAATGGGGAAATCGGCGCACACCACACACAATACGATCAAGGCTGTTCAATCCAAGATTTTGTATCTTCATGTGTGGGGTCTGTCTCAGATAAGATTTCGGTTAAGATTTTGAAAATCCTTATGTGTGTACCCCGCTTTAGACAGAAAGTGTGTGTGTGTGTGTGTGTGTGTGTGTGTCTCTGGTGGTTATTACGCCCAGGGTCCTGCAGTGTTGTGGTATAGTAAAGGTTAGTTCTCTCCTGGGCTGATGTATGATTTCCTGCTGAGGATGAAATTGAAAGTCGTAGTTCCCTCTGCTGCCTCCCCCTCCCCCTTCCCTCCCCCCTTCCCTCCCCCCCTCCCCTCCCCCTCCCCCTTCCCTCCCCCCTTCCCTCCCCTCCCCTCCCCTCCCCCTCCCCTCCCCCTCCCCTCCCCCACTCCTCCCATACACCTCTTCACTTACCCTCCTCTCCTCCTTCCCTCCCCCCTGCCCTCCCCTCCCCCACTCCTCCCATACACCTCTTCACTTACCCTCCTCTCCTCCTTCCCTCCCCCCTCCCCTCCCCTCCCCCACTCCTCCCATACACCTCTTCACTTACCCTCCTCTCCTCCTTCCCTCCTCCCTGCCCTCCCCCTCCCCTCCCTTCCCCTGTCACACACCTCTTCACTTAACCTCCTCTCATTCCCCTTGTCATCTAACTTCTCTCCCCCTCTCTCCCTCTCTGCTTCTCTCCATTCATCTCTATTTCTATCCCACATGAACCCTCTCCTCTCTCCTCCCTCTACCTCTTTTCTCTATCACTCCATCTCTCCTTCTCCCGTCGTCCTCTGATATCTCTCTTCTCATTCCTCCCACAATGTCTCTCTCTCCCTCTCTCTCTCTATCTCTTTCTCTCTCTCTCTTTCTCTCTCTCTCTCTCTTTCTCTCTCTCTCTCTCTCTATCTCTTTCTCTCTCTCTTTCTCTCTCTCTCTTTCTCTCTCTCTCTTTCTCTCTCTCCTCTCTCTCTCTCTCTCTTTCTCTCTTTCTCTCTCTCTCTCTCTTTCCTGGAGCGTTTAATTAAACTCTTCCCATTCCCCATTCTGTCCCTCCCCCTTTCTGATGTGTGTGTGTGTGTGTGTGTGTGTGTGTGTGTGTGTGTGTGTGTGTGTAAAGTGGTGGCGTTAGCAGTGAGACAGCATCAGCCTGGGTTTACTCAGCAGTACAGTGAGGGAGGCTGGCCAGCAGACTGATACATAATACATGAGGGGTAATGGAATCTGGCCTTAACTCTATCTGTCTGTCTAACACACACACACACACACACACACACACACAGACGTACAATCACACACATGCACACACACATACACGGACATCGTACAATCACACACACACACACACACACACACACACACACACACACACAGACACACACACACACACACAGACACACACACACACACACACACACATACATACACACTCACACACACACACACACACACACACCACACACACACACACACACTCACGCACACACACACACACACACACACACACACACACACACACACACACCTGCTCCCAGGCCTTTGGCAGAGCGATCATCTGATGAGCCATCACTAATAGACTGATCTCCGGATATAATCATTATTCCTGACATTGCTGGGTTGCAGGACAGTGTGTGTGTGTGTGTGTGTGTGTGTGTGTGTGTGTGTGTGTGTGTGTGTGTGTGTGAGTGTGTATGTATGTGTGTGTGTGTGTGTGTGTGTGATTGTGATTGTACGTCTCTCTGTGTGTGTGTGTGTGTGTGTGTGTGTGTGTGTGTGTGTGTGTGTGTGAGTGTGTATGTATGTGTGTGTGTGTGTGTGTGTGTGTGTGTGTGTGTGTGTGTGTGTGTGTGTGTGTGTGTGTGTGCATGGACGGTTTGATGAACTGACTGTTGAGCAGCGTGATGTGTTGCTCTCCTGCACACCTTTATACACTAGAGCAGTGTTTTTCAACCACTGTGCCGCGGCACACTAGTGTGCCGTGAGAGATCATCAGATGTGCTGTGGGAAATTATCAAATTCCACTTACCGTATTGACCCGAATATAAGACAGGGTTTTTTCCCCGGAAAAAAGTCTGAAAAAGTTGCATCGTCTTATATTCGCGCCCTAGACTTTTACACGTCAATATTAATTCACAACAACGTATGGTGCCAAAAGACTGTTCCCCACGCGAGCCACCGTGTTTCTCCCTCTCACACACACCCCAGTGACGGTGCCTGGAGAGATGGAGACACACTCACACACACACCCGCAGAGACACACTCACACACACACCCGCGGAGAGACACCGCAGAGACACACTCACACACACACCCGCGGAGAGACACCGCAGAGACACACTCACACACACACACCCGCGGAGAGACACCGCAGAGACACACTCACACACACACCCGCGGAGAGACACCGCAGAGACACACTCACACACACACACACACACGGAGAGACACCGCAGAGACACACTCACACACACACCCGCGGAGAGACACCGCAGAGACACACTCACACACACACCCGCGGAGAGACACCGCAGAGACACACTTGGTTGGTCAAGTTAACAACAGAGGAGGAGTTACGATTTTAAGACCATGGTGGTCAATGAAGCAGAGGCATCAAACAACTGTCGAGGAGCCAAGAAATATGATATTACAGAGTGTAATGTTAGAAGTTGACGAGCCCAAAAAGATCGGCTTAAGAATGGTAACAGTCAGAGAAAAGCGTATCGCCGTCCGCAAAGCGGCCTCTTCCAGGTGATTGACAGGAGGGTGTGTGAATACTTGACTGAAAAACCTAACGATTGTATGCCCATACCCCAAGATGATAAAAATAACCTACATTGTTTCATTCATTCATTAAGACGATTGCCAGATGCATTGATGACATGTCTGCAGACATCGAAAATGTTGTTTTGGAGAAGATACGTGGCAGTGGGCAGTTTGCTTTGCAACTTGAGTCTTGGCTCAACTCTTGGCCAATGCACGCTTTGTGGATGGAGACACAATCACAGAACATTTCTTTTTTGCAAGACATTGCATAAAAAAAAAAAACAGGGGAGGACTTCAGTGGGACAGCTGCGTTAGTGTCCGCACTGATGGAGCAAGCAGCTATGTTGCCGAGACTTTACCAGCGGAGATAGCTGTTGTTCGTATCAGTGGAGCCCCTAGACTTTTGGGGGCCCTAAGCAAACAACATTATGGAGGCCCCTGGTAAGGGTCTTAGGCGGGTGACTGTGATATTCTGACGTGTAGCAAGAATATAATGTATAAATGATGAGACACACACTGGATATCAATTGGACTCTTTAGTTATTCGACGTGCTCGCATTACAGCATATGCATTGACTGACTCCAGACTGCGCATGACCGGGTCTTGACTCTTGACAGTGTATCTAGTCTACCACCAGGTGGCAGTAGGTGGTCTAAACATTACATCACTCCTTTTTTTAAATAAATGATAAAGTGCATAACATTTAACACATACACTGGTTCCTGAACTAAAACATGGCTCTCAACAAAGTAGCAAATCAAAATACATTCTTTGTGTTACTTTAATCAGTCTATTGTTCTCAGATTTATATAGATGTATAACATTCAAACAGTCCATTAACTTGGAACATTGTTAACTCAGAAGAACATGTTAACAGTCCTTTGGTACTCCTGCTCTTTAATCGAAGTCACGCAGGTATGCGGGAGGTTGTCTGTTCTCCCTAACTGGATACCTCGGCGGAGGTGCGGGTGGAGGCGTAGCTGGGCCTACTTCCTCACTGACCTCTGAACTTAAGTCCATTAGAGTGTCTGGGTTGTCTCGGACAATCTTCTTAAAGAATGAACTGTTCCTAGTGGTGGTGTAACCACTTCTTCCAGCTGTTATCATGGAACCTTTGACATCGATGACTGTGAGCGGGTCTGCGTTGTAAGGCGTAGTAAGCTTGTTCTGTTTTGGTTGACGACACAGGACGGTGTCTCCTGGCTTGATGTTAGAAGGCGTAGCGTGTCGTCGAACATCTGAAAGAGCTTTCATCTTTGCCTTGGCCTCTCTGTCGATTCTGCGTATCTCTTCGTCAGCAGGGATGGTGATTGTGTCTGCTGAGGGTAGCTTGGTGGTCATCTTCCGTTGGAATAGTAACTCGGCAGGTGACGTGTTCGTCGTGCTGTGGGGAGTGGACCTGTACTCACGCAGGAAGACGTGCAGCTGTTGTTTCCATGGCATCCTCTGCATCTGGGCGATTCTGATTACTTTCCCAACGGTGCGCATGAATCTCTCAGCTGTGGCATTAGCTTGTGGCCATAGAGGTGTTATCTTCCTGTGCTTGAACCCTAGGTAGTTGGCAAACTCAGCGAACTGGTTGCTGTTGAAAGGAGGTCCGTTGTCAGTCTTAACAACTCTTGGGATTCCAAACATGGAGAAGACTTTGTCCATGACTGGTATGACTGTGTTTGCTGAGGTAGATCGAATAGCCTCAACAATTGGGTATCGTGTGTAGTCATCGACTATAACTAACAGATATTCTCCCGATGGGAGTGGGCCATAAAAGTCAGCACTAACACTGTGCCATGGTGCGTCTGGCAGCTCAGACATTTTGAGTGGTTCGGTCTGGGTGACTGGAGTGTTCACTTGACATGGGAGGCAGGTCTTGGTGATGGTCTCTACCTGTTGGTCTATGGTAGGGAACCATACCTTTTCTCTGAGTAGGGCCTTTGTCTTAGCTACGCCCTGGTGGCTTTCATGAGCAATCTGCAGCGCCCTCTGCTGTAGAGCTGCAGGTATGACAATCCTGGTGCCTCGCAGTATGATGTCGTTACCTGTGGACACTGTGAGTTCATCACTGACGAGTTTGTATGGTTTCAGTGCAGCAGCACCTGGTGAGCGGTCTGTGATGAAACGCCATGAGTCATTTATGATGTGTGCACTGACCTGTTGCAGGATTGTGTCTTTCAATGTCTCTCGCTGTATCTCTTGTAGTGTCATCGCCTTGGGTGTTGCTTGAAGTGCTACGAAGTTAACGTACTCCTCTGCAACCTTGGATGCTCTTGTGTTCTGTGACGACTGTACTGGGAGGGGGTGTCTAGACATGTAGTCAGCTGGATTGTCAGCTCCTTTTCTATATTCCACTCTGAAGTTGTACGGCTGTAGTCTGAGGCCCCATCTCTCGATCCGTGCAGGTTGTTTTGATCTCGGGTTATTCCATATCATCTCCAATGGTTTGTGGTCGGTTACCATGGTGAATGGATGTCCATACAGATACAGGTGAAAATGTTCGCAGCTCCAGATGATGGCTAGGGCCTCACGTTCTGTTTGCGAGTATCTCGTTTCTACATCGCTGAGTGCGCGGCTGGCGTAGGCTATGATGCGCTTCTCTCCCCCTCCTCCTTTCTGACAGAGGATGGCGCCTAGCCCCACCGGACTTCCATCAACAATGAGCTCCGTCTCCTTCCTGGGATCGAAATATGACATTGTTGTGTCGCTCGTCAGGCTGTCCTTGAGCGTCTGGAGTGCCGTAGCTTGATCACTGCCCCACTGCCACGGAGCGTCCTTCTTCGTGAGCCCACGGAGCGGTGCAGTGATGGTTGAGTAGTCCTTTATGAACCTGGCGCAGTAGTTGGCCATGCCCAGAAGACTTCTGATCTCACCTGGATCTTTGGGGTCGCTGGCGTCGTGAATGGCTGACACCTTCTTTGGATCTGCAGAAATCCCGTCGGCAGAAAAAATGAACCCAAAGAATTCAAGGCGCTGCTTGTTGAATTCGCATTTGTTGCGATTGAGTGTCAAACCACTGTCTTTCAGTCTTTTAAACACTGCTCTCAGAGTGTCGTCGTGTGCTTCCTGAGAGACGCCATAGATGATGATGTCATCGCTGAGGTTCTTCACGCCCGGTATACCTTGCAGCGTCTGGCAGATGGCGTTCTGGAACACTTCAGCGGCGGATGATATACCGAAGTTCAGGCGTTTGTATCTTCTTAGCCCGAGGTGTGTTGTGAACGTTGTGATGTAACGACTCTCTGGATGCAGCTCGAGCTGGTGGTAGCCTGCTGTGAGGTCCAACTTCGAGAATACCTTGGCACCGTTCAGCTCGTGTATTACATCGTCCATTGTTGGGGTGATATGTCGTTCTCGCTGAATTGCTGTGTTCGCCTGACGCATATCAACGCAGATTCGGACTTTATCAGGGTCTTTTGGCTTCGGTGGTGTGACGATCGGGGAAACCCAGGGTGTTGGTCCAGATATAGTTTCAATGATACCGTCATTCTCCAGCTTCTGAAGCTCCGCCTCGACCTTCTGACGGACATGGAAAGGGACCCGTCTGTGCGGCTGGCACGTCGGTTGGATGTCGGGGTCTATATGCAGTTTCACCTGGAAGTCTTTCAGCTTTCCGATTCCGGTGAAAAGCTCTGGGTAGCTCTGCACGAGTTCATCTGCGACAGTACGCCCACTGGGTGGCATCACTGGCGGCGTGTTCACCATATTGATGATCTGGATCAGCCCTAGTTCACTGGCAGTTGCGTAGCTGAGCAGAGATTGTCCGGCGTCGCCTCTGAGAACGTAGAACACACTCTCTGTCCGCTTGTTAGTAGCCTGTACTTTGCATGCAAATTTACCAATGATAGGTAGAGCGTTGTTGGACCCATATGGAAATATTTTGATCATGGCTGTGCTGAGCATAGGCTTTGGGTCAAGTGTGTTTAACACATCTTCATTAATTATGTTGACAGCTGCTCCTGAATCAATCAGTATTTTAACACTGACACCATTCAGCTTGATGTTGGTCTGGGGTTGCTGTATACTTGTGCTGTTGATTACATACACATACCTTTCGTCTCCACTTGATGAGTCTCTTGATTTGGTCTCGGAGCATGCTGTCACCTGGTTCACTTTCTTAGTGCTCCGCTGCTTGTAGTGAGCTGTGTCTTCCTCTTGGCTTTGATGTGCTAATTTCTGACCACGGCAGTGTTTGGCATAGTGGTTAGGCTTTCCACAGGCCCTGCAGTCCTTCCCTCTGGCTGGACAGTCACCCTCGTGTGGATAATTTCCTCCACAGTTTCTACATTGTAAGCTCTTCTCTTTGCGCCTGTATGCTGCATGTTGCTGTTTGGCGCCCTTGAGATGCAGTGCATTAATTGCGGTGACAGCCTTCTCTTCTATGCTTTCTGCCTGTTGTTCAGAGATCTCTAACATTCTTCCTAGGTCTAACATATTAGTCAAAGTCATGTTTGGCTCTCTGAGCGCTCTCCTGCGCAGCCGTGTTGAGGTACAGCTCTGTATTATTTGCGCGACTATTTCTCTGTCTGCATCTGCAAATTCACAATCTTTAGCTAGCATCCTCAGTCTGGTATGAAATGTGTCTAAAGACTCACCGGGAAGCTGTATGGCTTGTCTGAACTTGTACACAAGGTATTGTGTGTTCTTTTTCGGTGAGAAATATCCGTGGAGCTTCGTTTTTGTGTTTTCATAGTCATCACTGTCGTCAGCCAGCGTGTCGTAGATATCATGGACTCTGTCTCCAGCTAAGTGAAGCAGCAGTGCCCTCTTCCTTATTTCTTGAGTGATGTTTGTGGCTACGGTGTAATTTTCAAATCGGTTGATCCATTTGTTCCATCGCGTTCCAAGCGAACTGGGATCGGTTTCTGTGTCGAATGGCTGTATGGCCATGTGCCCCGAAAATGCCGACTGCATGATGCTATCGTTAGCCTGGGTAGCTTAGCTAACTACTCACTTCGACTTTTCCGGACGGATTCTTGTTCTTCCTCCTTCAAAAATCGACACTGGTGGCGTTTCCACTTTGAATCCTCGTCGCCATTGTGATATTCTGACGTGTAGCAAGAATATAATGTATAAATGATGAGACACACACTGGATATCAATTGGACTCTTTAGTTATTCGACGTGCTCGCATTACAGCATATGCATTGACTGACTCCAGACTGCGCATGACCGGGTCTTGACTCTTGACAGTGTATCTAGTCTACCACCAGGTGGCAGTAGGTGGTCTAAACATTACAGTGACGATGTGGACATTTTTACATTTATTTATTTCCCTGACACTAAAATATAATACGGTTTTTTACGAAGTTCGCGCATATGCGCGCGCTCGTGTGTGTGTAAGTAAAAAAACAGTCTGAAACAAAGGAATTCATTATAAATGTCATAATGTATTAATTAACAGTCACACACACGTCCGAGTATTTGATCAACAAAGGAGCCATGTGTAGTAACATCAAATTGGAGCAATATAAATAATGAAATATCAACTCACAATGGTGCTTATTAGAACTCTTAACACACTTACATTCTGAAACTGCTGGTGTTTTCACATTCTGAAACAGCAACATTAATATGTAATATCAAACAGAGCAAGAACAACAAATAAATAAACAAATAAATCAAAAAATCAATAAACAAGTATATTCTGAAACCGCTGGTGTTCTTATTTACATTTTACATGACTCCACTGGGTCTGTCTGTCTGTCTGCCTGCCTGCTTGCCTGCCTGCTTGTCTGTCTGTCTGTCTGCCTGCCTAAGACATCTTACTTATT
Organism: Nansenia antarctica; assembly: GCF_963989245.1. Taxonomy (NCBI): domain Eukaryota; kingdom Metazoa; phylum Chordata; class Actinopteri; order Argentiniformes; family Microstomatidae; genus Nansenia; species Nansenia antarctica. Next base: position 30,380,943 of record NC_137675.1, on the reverse strand, counting down.
TTGCACTCTGCATCTTATTTAAATTTTTGCACTCTGCAGCTTCTATCCACTTACCACTATCCTGGTGTCGTTTTTCATTGTCTTCTCATTTCTTTTTTCTTTTTTTGGTGACCAGAAATGTGCGATCGCTTCATGATTGTTGAGAGGCAGCTAGAAGTCAATTTCAAGCTAGAAGGGGGCGGGGCCCCACTAGGGGGGTTTTGGGGCAATAGTGATTACGGATATGGATGTCCGTGGTGTTATAGATCATATAATAACGCCGTAATTGCAGGGAATACTTTACCAAACTAGCTATTTCACAATGAAAAGTAGTTAAACTCTTAACTACCCTCATATTGTTTAGCTTGTCAAACTAAAACTGTCCTTGGATGAATGTATGCGCAGCGCGAGCGCAGCGCAGCGCGAGCAGACTCAGAGCGACTGAACGCTGAATGCCATGATTTCCATTGAAAATACATTCATCCAAGGACAGTTTTAGTTTGACAAAAAGGCCCTTTTTGTTTGGTGGCCCCAAGCAATTGCCTTGGTTGCCTCTATGGACGGGGCGCCTCTGGTTCGTATGGTAAACTTTGTAAAAACAAGACCTCTGAAAAGCCGCTTATATGCAGCATTATGTGAAGAGACGGGAGCCC
>NC_137675.1:30363264-30375111 GCF_963989245.1 Nansenia antarctica | reverse complement strand
GTGCGCTCCGGCGTTCTCAGAGCAAATTTACGAACGCACTTTACATTGTGGCAGTTGATGCACCAGCATTTTCGTTTGAAAACGTGGCATAGATTTGTCCGTGAGTATCAGTATTTACATGTTACAATAAGGTTAATGTAGCTAAAATATACATTCTAATTGTTGAGTTTATATTTGTTGGTTTGATGTTGTTAGCCTCTTGTTGTTAGCCTCATCATCATCTTATCTCATCCAAGCTTATGTTATTCCTCTAGTTATACCCCATCTCTTGTGCAATGTGCTCTACAATCTGGGCACATGAATGATCGGATCGGTGAGCAGGGGCCAACTGTCGCGCCATTCATCTCATTAAGTTTCATAATTGGATTCAGTTTTGTATAACATATATAATATATGTATCCTTTCTTTAGACAGTATAGGCTGCCCTGAACGAACTAGCTAGCTGTCTCCTTATACATACTGGAGGTGAGTTCTGCTACTTTCTTCGGAAGCACTTGGATTTGTTTGATCTCTGCTATTTCAACAGTTTCAACGTTAGGTGTCATAACAGGTGCAGCTGAATTCAAGTTTGGTTTCTTGGATGAAAACCCGAAACTTTCCAGGCTTGTCGACTCGGTCGGCAGCAGTGGCCTTTTTTGGGGCGGCATGATAGCTAGCTACTGAATGTTTTCTTCTCAATAATCATGTTTTCACGTTCGCAAGCTCTCAACGATCATATTCTGCTGTTGCACAATATTCTACTGCGCCCCATAGTGTCTTGGTGGTAAAGTGCAGGCAGTCAAAGGCATACTGTCATTCACAAGAGATTAATGCTGGTGCGCGTAGTTCTTTTGGAAAACGTGTTTATTTTAGAATATTTATCATATAAATAAATATAAATAATACTCATTACATTGACATTTATGATCAAATAATGGTTGTGGTAATGTATTATTAGCGACCCCCACAGATGTATGACTTTACTGCTTTCATGGGAGCTCAGACCTTCTTTTTTGGGAGCTCAGCTCCCATTGGCTCCCACATAACTCGAACCCTGCACTCGCTGTCCCTCGACTACCATTCCTCTGGCAACCGGTGTTCTGTGCAAGACCCCCTGGCATTGACCTGGTTAGGGTATTTCTCTCTCTCTCTCTCTCCCTCCCTCCCTCTCTCTCTGTCTCTCTCTCTCCCTCTCCCTCCCTCCCTCCCTCTCTCTCCCCCTCTCTCTCCCTCCCTCTCTCTCTCTCTCCCTCTCTCTCCCTCCCTCTCTCTCTCTCTCTCTCCCTCTCCCCCCCTCCCCCCTCCCTCTCTCTCTCTCTCTCTCTCCCTCTCTCTCTCTCTCCCTCTCTCCTTCTGCTCTCTCTCTCTCCCTCCCTCCCTCTCTCCCTCCCTCTCTCTCCCTCCCTCCCTCTCTCTTCATACCTCTCTCTCTCTCCTTTTCTCTCTCTCTCTTTCTCTCTCTCCCTGGTGTTGACCTGGTCTAGACCTAGTGTTGTTCTGGTGTTGACCTGGTGTTGACGCAGGTTCAAATCCCGTACGTCTACGGATGTTAACCTCAGAAGAGATATTCATGGAGCTCCGCCCACCACCGGTAACATGGCAGCATAGACAACCTCGGCGTCCACTCTCCTTAAAACTTTTGAAATTCTAGACCAAATAGGCTAACCTACATATGTTTTTTTTCACTCGATTGTCTTAAGTAAATGCGAAAAACGAGACAAACTGAGGCTGCTAAGAAAGACATGACAGCTCAGCTACACAAAGAACTGGGCGAGGAGAATGCATCCTTGGCTAATGTCATAGAAGCGTTAATGGCAAGATATTTCAAAGAAGCTGATGATAAATCTGAAGCCCGTTTCAATAGACTTGAGAAACGATTAGACACTATGCATTTGACTTTGTCACGGCACACGGAGGATATAAGAAATATTCGCTCAGAAACCAAAAACACACAGGAGCGCATTTCAAATGTTGAAAAGTCATCTGCCTTGTGTATGAAGAGCCTACAAACATGCGAGGCTAAACTAGTCGAGATGGAAGACAGATCACGCAGGGACAACCTAATTATTTTCAATCTTAAAGAGGGAGCTGAAGGCTCAAATGCCCTTTCTTACCTGAATGAGAATATCCTGACATGGTTCCCTATCTTCAAATCTGCACCGCCAGAGCTGATGAGAAGCCACCGTCTTGGGCGTCCACCAAGCCTAGGCTCGGGCAAAGTGCGCCCGCTAATCATCAAGTGCCTCCGCTACACAGACAGGGACCGCTTGCTAGGCGAGGCACGGTTTATTCTCTCTCATTCTTCTTCTCCTCCTCCTCTGTGCTAACTACACTATACGCTCCAAATTGATGGACAAGAACATTTTGAATAATGAGTTGAAACTTTTTTACTTTACTTTTCTCTTTCTGTATAAATGCTATTTATGTTAATGAAGGAAACTTTTGATTTATTTAACTTAGGCTATTCTCTCATTGGCTGTTATGTTCTGATTTAAAGGTTCTGATTTAAAGGTTCACTTAGATGAATCACAGGGCTCTTAGCCTACTGTAGGGCTTGTTCCATGGCCAGCGTAACATTTATTTTTGAATGGAGAGTGGAGGGCTATGCCTGTTTCATGTCCACCGGACAATATAGGCTATAGTTAGGTAACGTTAGTATGATATCGTTCCTTCAGATATCATTAAGGTGTGGGTTAAGGTCTACTAGTAATAGTGGGTTAGGCGCGCGTCTGGTTTGGGAAGACGCATCAGCAGGGGTGGGTTGGGTATGGGTTTGTTTATTATTTTTGAGTGATGTTTTTTTTTTTTTTCTTTCTTTTTTTTTCTTGTTTTGTATTGTCTTGTCTATAGCTTGGTCACCTTCTCAATGTACCATTTACAATGTACCTACTTATGTTATAAACTATGCCTATGATCCCTCCTAATGTATCACAACAGATTGGAGGAGTGGTCAAGTTTTCCAGTTGGAACTGTAAAGGCATAAATCAACCAATTAAACGTAGCAAAGTACTTGGGCATCTTCAGCATTTGGGAGTTCATATTGCTTTCCTTCAGGAAACTCACCTTAAATCACCTGATCATACCAAGCTTCGGGGGAGATGGGTGGGACAAGTGTATCATTCATCATTTCAAAGCAGATCCAGAGGTGTGGCAATTCTAATTCATAAGTCTGTTAATTTCATTTGTTCTGGTGTCTTCTCTGACCCCAATGGTAGATCTGTGCTTGTAACTGGGAAACTGTATGGCGATGTTTCATGATCATGCTTAATATTTATGGCCCCAACTGGGATAATAATGGATTTTTTTTTTTTTTTCCTCGATACCTGACTTGTCCACACACCATCTTATTGTAGGGGGGGATTTTAATTGTTGGCTTAATCCATCATTAGATCGTTCATCTACCAAAACTACAACACCTTCAAATTCCTCTAAAACCATCAAATCCTTCATGGATGAGTTTTCACTCTCAGATCCTTGGCGTTTTCATAATCCAACTGATAGAGCATACTCTTTTTTTTCTCATGTCCACCATACGTTTACACGTATTGATTATTTCCTGATTGATAATCGCCTCATTCAATCTGTACTATCCTGTACATATGATACTATTGTTATATCAGATCATGCCCCAGTTTTAATGGATTTACAAATTAAGGGATGTGACAACACCCGCCCACCTTGGCGTCTGAATACTGGCCTATTGTCAAACGAAGACTTTGTTGTCTTTCTTTCTAAGCAGATAGATTTTTTTATGGACACTAATAAGACGCCGGGGATCTCGGCTTCTTTACTGCGGGAAACATTGAAGGCATATCTGAGGGGAGAGATCATTTCTTATAGTGCGCATGAAACAAAAACTAGGAGGAAGAGATTGCTAAATCTTACTACACAGATCACACAGATTGACAAAGTGTACTCTGTCACTCCATCGCCAGACTTATATAGGGAACGCCTCTTGTTACAAGCAAAATATTATCTTCTTTCCACCACCCAAACTGAAGAACTGTTATTGAAATCTAGAAGCAGTTACTATGAATACGGAGACAAAACAAACAAACTACTAGCTCACCAATTAAGACAGATATCGGCGTCACATTTGATCCCACAAATCCAAATTCCGACAGGTATAACCACAGATCCGCAACAAATTAATGATCAATTTAAGCAATTTTATACCTCACTTTATACTGCTGAGCAACCTAATGATCCCTCTACCTTTAACACTTTCTTTGACCCACTTGACATTCCCACGGTTGATTCTGACTTGGCTAAGAAACTAGATGAGCCTATCACTATAGAGGAACTTGGGAGAGCCGCTCATGCCATGCAGGCAGGTAAATGCCCAGGCCCTGATGGCTATCCTATTGAATTCTATAGCAAATTCTTTGATAAACTGGCCCCAACCCTTATGGATATGTATAATGAGTCATTTCAACATCTCAAATTGCCACACACACTTACTCAGGCCTCAATCTCTTTAATCCTGAAGGACCCTCTTTTATGTGGGAGCTACCGCCCTATAAGTTTATTGTCAGTAGACCTGAAACTTCTCTCTAAATTATTAGCTATGCGTTTAGAACCTGTTTTACCCTCTATCATCTCCCCTGACCAGACCGGTTTTATACAAAACAGATACTCATTTTCCAATATTAGGCGTCTTCTAAATGTCATGTATAACCCCTCCACTTCATCAATGTCAGAAGCTGTGATCTCGCTCGACGCCGAGAAGGCCTTCGACCGGGTCGAGTGGGGCTACCTTTTCCACACTCTGGAGAAGTTCGGCTTGGGTAGAACTTTTATTAGCTGGGTGAAATTACTTTATACATCCCCCACAGCCTCAGTCAGAAACAACCACACCTATTCTGAATACTTTCCCCTTTTTCGCTCCACTCTTCAAGGCTGCAACTTGAGCCTATTACTATTTGCCATTGCAATCGAACCATTGGCCATTGCTCTCAGATCGAACCCTCGCATAACTGGGATTAGTAGATTCGGTGTTGAACAGAAGACTTCTATGTACGCAGATGATTTGCTCTTATATGTTTCTAATTTATCAACCTCCACTCCAGCTACCCTTGACACACTTAACTCATTTGGTAAAATATCTGGCTATAAACTTAATCTGGACAAAAGCGAGCTGTTCCCTATAAATGCAGAAGCCTGTAACTACCCTTTACACACTTTGCCTTTTAAAATCGCCCCACTCGGTTTCACATACCTTGGCATTTTTTTTTCAAATAAATTTGAGGACTTATTTAAATCAAATTTTTCCCCTCTATTGACCAAACTACAAGAAGATTTTGAACGATGGTCATTATTACCTCTGTCTGTATCTGCACGAGTTAACTCGGTCAAAATGAACTCCCTACCAAAACTCTCATACCTTTTTCAATGTTTACCCATTTTTCTTACACAATCATTTTTTCGTAAAATTGACAGCCTGGTATCAAAATTCATCTGGAACGGTAAAGTTCCTAGGCTAGGTAGGAAGTTATTGCAGAGACCTAAACCTCAAGGAGGCCTGGCCCTGCCTAATTTTAGGTTTTACTATTGGGCAACCAACTTCAGAGTTTTACAGTTTTGGGCTCGATTTGAGAACTCCCCTTTATTACCTGGGTGGCTGAAGCTGGAAACCTCCTCTTCTAGCCCTGCGTCACTGACAGCTCTTGCACATGCACCTTTAAACTTCTCCTCTACTCTATACACAAAAAATACTATTGTTAAATCAACACTCAGGATCTGGAATCAGTTTAGGAGACATTTTGGTTTAAAATCATTTTCTTTATTAGCTCCAATTGCGGCTAATCCTGTCTTTCCCCCCTCCTTGATGGATAGAGGTTTTCTATCCTGGTCCACTCTTGGTATTACAACATTCAGGGATTTATATATAGAAAACACATTTGCATCATTTGAACAACTGTCTGAGTAATATTCACTCCAGAGACTACATTTCTTTAGATACTTGCAAATACGTAGCTTTATCCATAATATCAATCCTCAATTTCCCAATCTCCCAGTTGCCACCCCTATTGACCCCTTTCTGAAACCTGTACCTAATACAAAGGGCATTATATCTGTTATGTACAACTTTATTTTTACATTGCGCCCTTCCTCATTGCAAGATATAAAAAGGAGATGGGAGGAGGACCTAGGTGGAGAAATTACAGAAGACCTGTGGGAGAAAATTCTACGTAGGGTCCACTCGTCATCAATCTGCGCTAGGCATGGGCTGATTCAGTGCAAAGTTGTCCATCGCACACATTACTAAGGTTAGACTAGCTAAGATTTATGATGATGTCGAGCCCACCTGTGACAGATGCCATCAGGCCCCTGCCACACACGGTCACATGTTTTGGTCCTGCCCCTCCCTACATCATTTTTGGTCTGACATTTTCCAAACCATTTCAAAATGCATTGGAACTCCGATCTGGCCAACGGCCCTAACAGCTTGTTTTGGTGTGCTCCCTGCCAATCTCTCACTACCATCATATAAAGCTGGCCTGGTCGCCTTTACAACGCTTCTGGCCAGACGTTTGATTTTACTGCAGTGGAAATCCACCAACCTCCATCTCACTGTGTGTGGCTTAGGGACATTTTATACTTTATTAAAATGGAGAAAATAAGATGTGTCAGGGGGGGATCAACACTTAGATTTTATAAAACGTGGGGTTCTTTCCTTAACTATATTAGGGCCCTACACCTGCCAGATGCTCCATAAGGAGTAGACCATCTGGTAGACCTACCTAAAACTACTCAATTGGGACAGCTGGGTTAGGTTGAATGTGTGTGATTAACTAGTGGAACCATTTATACGGGCCCCATATATTTCTGACTCTTGACCACTATACATTAGGCTACTGCTTATTAGGGATGGACGGTTTCCAATTATTGAAACCGAAAAACCGTCAAAGACTAAAACCGCGGTTTTCCGGTTAACCGAAAAAACGACCGAAAAAAAAAAAAAAAAAAAAAAGAGCGACAATTTCAAATAATTGAACCCTACTGCTACAATACACTCATGTCGAACACCATTAAAACACCGTAAGCACAGTCGCAACACATTTAGGCTACTTAGTTTCACAAATATAAGTGGAAAGGCAGACTTTTGTAAGCTACACCATACATGAAAACACATGAACACTTAACACACCAGCTCCGCTGATCCAGGGTGCACGCCTGCACGGAAGATCATCTCTTGGAACAGCGTCTTCATTGAATGAACTGCTTTCTCAATATCTTGGTTCTTAGACAAAGTTTCAGCTGCTGCTCAATGTATTTAAATATTTGAATACTGCTCAATAATCACTGAAATATTAGACTTAGAATTATGCAGTGAACATACTTAAAGCTTTTCATAAAAACCACATGCCGCGAGACTGACTCGTCCTGAACTGTCGTAAGTCAATCAACAAAGAATGCCCCATCAAAATAAAAGTGCCCATGGTAGAGCTGTCAAAATAGAGCTTTCAAAATAAATGTACTAATACAGATAGAGATAAATACAGAACTACCTTTGCGTCACTAAGTGACCGCGTATCTTCTGAGACATGCGTTCTGTCATCACTTTCAGTAGCGCCTTCACACACAGTGGTGCTGTGCACAAACACTCTTGATCCGTATAGCTCTTGTTTTAATATATTGTGGTTTAGTAAATACTGCACTTGGAGTTACATTCAATGCATGATTTGTGCTATAGAACATAAATAAAGTTTGATTGATTGATTGATATCAAATCAAATCACATTTTATTTCTATAGCGCATTTCTCACAAAAGTGACCCAATGCGCTTTACAGAGAGCAGCGAAAATGATCTTATTAAATGTAAGCGAGTAATTGTAAAAAACCTTTCCTATCTACCAATAACTGAAGGCAACTATCTTTCCCATAGAGTGATTCGTTACCCTTAAATATAATCCCAATTAGATATTAATCCTCAGTTATTCTTCACAACTGACCAAACCTCTCACTCATTGCGCGGCAGATTCAGACTGTATCATTGTTATTTTCACACACGACAAACATGTGACATGTTCCAGTTTTATTCTTTGAACAACATAGGAAAAAAAAAAAAAAAAAAAAAAAAATCCGGTTTTAGACGGTTTTGATAAAAAAACGTTTCTATTTTTATAAACCCCGGTTTTCGGTTTAACCGAAAAACCGTCCATCCCTAGCCTACTGCTTATTTGTTTTAGGGTATACAGACAATTTATTTGAATATCTGGACATCCAAGCTATGTGATGTGTGTTTGTTAGGTGTGGTTTCTCTTTTTTCTTTGTTACTTTATTTTATTTTACTTCATTTATTTTTTACGTCCTTTTTTGTTGTTGTTGTTGTTGTTGTTGTTGTTGTTGTTGTATGCGTCTGTGGGTATATATGGATGCTGTATCATTTGATTACCTCTCTGGCTGCTCATGCATTCGTATGACCCACTATTTTATGTTTTGGAAAATGATCAATAAACAAATATTTAAAAAAAAAAAGAAAAAAAGAAGAGATATTCATCGCCAACAGGGAGGATGTTGAAGTGAACAGGGTAGAAATACGCTGAGAGCGCTACAACTGCACGTACTACGTACACACACACACGCACGCACGCACGCACGCACGCACGCACGCACGCACACACACACACACACACACAGTTTTTAGGTGGCATATGGCAGGCCTGTTCCTCTCTGGCCATGTGCCTCAACACACCCTCCCTCTCTTCATCCCTCTCTTCATCCCTCTTTCCCTCTCTCCCCCACCTTTCCCTCCCTCTCTCCCCCACCTTTCCCTCCCTCTCTCCCCCACCTTTCCCTCCCTCTCTCCCCCACCTTTCCCTCCATCCCTCCACCTTTCCCTCCCTCTCTCCCCCACCTTTCCCTCCATCCCTCCACCTTTCCCTCCCTCTCTCCTCCCACCATTCCCTCCATCCCTCCACCTTTCTCTCCCTCTCTCCCTCCACCTCTCCCTCCCTCTCTCCCTCTACCTTTCCCTCCATCCCTCCACCTTTCTCTCCCTCTCTCCCCCACCTTTCCCTCCCTCTCTCCCTCCACCATTCCCTCCCTCCCCCCACCTCTCCCTCCCTCTACCTTTCTCTCCCTCTCTCCCCCCACCTTTCCCTCCCTCTCTCCCCCCACCTTTCCCTCCCTCTCTCCCTCCACCATTCCCTCCCTCCCCCCACCTCTCCCTCCCTCTACCTTTCTCTCCCTCTCTCCCCCACCTTTCCCTCCCTCTCTCCCCCACCTTTCCCTCCCTCTCTCCCCCACCTTTCCCTCCCTCTCTCCCTCCACCATTCCCTCCCTCCCCCCACCTCTCCCTCCCTCTACCTTTCCCTCCCTCCCTCCCCCCACCTCTCCCTCCCTCTCTCCCTTCCTCGCTCTGTCACTCTCTTTACACTCCTTCCCTCCCCCCGCTGGCCCCTCTCTCCCCCACTTCTCCCTGGCCCTCTTGGACTTGGGATCTCTCAACACCCCCCCCTCCCCTCCCCTCCCCTCCTCCCCCAGAGAGAGAGAGAGGGAGAGAGAGAGAGAGAGAGGGGGGGAGAGAGAGAGAGGGAGTAGAGAGAGAGAGGGAGTAGAGAGAGAGAGGGAGAGAGAGAGGGAGAGAGAGAGAGAGAGACTGCTAAATGCCAAACATGTCAATGTAAATGTCAATATAAATGTACATCAGTGTACATCTTATTTAGCAGTCTCTCGAGGCGGGTGTGGCAGGGGGTTCAGCACATGACAAACTTCAGAGCCAACAGGCTCACAGCCGCGGAGGACGACCCCCTGCTGGCGGAAAAGCTGAACTCCTTCTACGCCCGGTTCGACGAGGGGCGAACGGAGGTAACCACAACACAAACACCACTCTCTCCAGCTCTCAGCAGCCTCACCCTCACAGAGCATGAAGTGAGACGCGTGCTGAAGGCGGTGGACCCCAGGAAAACCTCAGGGCCGGATGGCGTCCTGGGACGGGTGCTGAGGGACTGCGCCGACCAGCTGGCCGGGGTTTTCACCAACATCTTCAACCAGTCCCTGTCCCAGGCCACCATCCCACCCTGCCTGAAAACCTCAACTATCATCCCAGTCCCGAAGAAAAGCACGGTGAGCTGCCTAAACGACTACCGCCCGGTGGCACTCACACCAATCATCATGAAGTGCTTCGAGAAACTGGTCCGGGCCCACATAGTCACATGCCTCCCGCCCAACCTGGATCCATACGAGTTCGCCTACAGAGCCCACAGGTCCACAGAGGACGCCATCGCGACGACTCTCCACTCCACTCTATCCCACCTGGAGAGGGGGAACAGCTACGCGAGACTGCTCTTTGTGGACTTCAGCTCTGCCTTCAACACCATCCTTCCAGACAGGCTAGTGACCAAACTACTAGACCTGGGACTATCACACTCTATCTGTGCATGGATCTAGGACTTCCTGTCTGACCGCCCCCAGAGGGTGCGGGTGGGCTCCCACATCTCCACAGACCTCAGACTCAGCACTGGGTCCCCCCAGGGCTGCGTGCTAAGCCCCATCCTCTACAACCTCTACACCTACGACTTCACCCCCGTCCACCCCAGCAACTCCATCGTAACGTTTGCAGACGACACCACCGTGGTGGGCTGCATCTCGGGGGGGGGACGAGGCGGCGTACAGGGATGAGGTGGAGCAGCTGGGCAAGCTGTGCAAGGTTAACAACCTGCTGCTGAACCAGTCAAAGACCCAGGAAATCATCGTGGACTTCAGGAGGAAAAAATCTGAGGTCCAGCCCCTGCTCGTTGATGGAGGGAGCATGGAGAGAGTCTCAACCCTCCGATTCCTGGGGGTGCACATACAGGATGACCTGTCCTGGAAGACCAACACAGCAGCCATCATCAAGAAGGCACAACAGCGGCTCTACTTCCTGAGAGTCCTCAGGAAATACCACCTCAGACAGGAGCTGCTTGTGACCTTCTACCGCTGCACAGTGGAGAGCTGCCTCAGGAAGGCCTCCAAGATCTCCAGAGACCCATCCCACCCTGGGAACGAACACTTTGTTCGGCTGCCCTCGGGCAGGCGGTTCAGGACCATGTCCGCAAGGACAGATAGACTGAAGCTCAGCTTCTACCCCAGGGCCATTCAGGCCCTGAACACAGCAAAGACCTAGGTTCTAGGCCCTGGACAATCTAGACAATTTGATGGCAGCTACTAGATTGTAATAAAGTGCAATACTGAAACACAACTGTGAACATTTCAAACCTGCAAACTGCGACACTTTAAATGAATGTGCAATAACACTATGTGCAATATGACAACCCTCGGGTACACAAGGTTCAGAGATAGGAAATGTTAGGATATGTATAGCATAGCATAGAGTACAGCACAGTGTTTTATTTGTATAGTATAGTATAGTGGATAGTGTACATAGCCTTTATTTATGTAAACCAGCTCTTTTCCCTTCTTGTTTTTAGTTTTTTTTTCCTAGCACCATGGGAGCCCCCCCTCCCTGTACTATATCAATGACAATAAAGACCATTCATTCATTCATTCATTACACTTACATTTCTGACATTTAACAGACGACTTCATCCACAGTCAACAAGTACATTTGTCTAAGTAAGTGAATCACCTATCCATCAGCTATAGCAAGAACATCTAATCTATGCTCAGGCCAGGGGCCATTGGCGGTCATAATGCTAGAGGAAGGACGATTTTTAAATGTATTTAATTTTTTATTCACAATTGTAGCTACGGGGGGATGTCGAGCTCTCAGGAGGGACAGTTAAGTTGTAGCCTGAAGAGATGAGTCAGATTCAGTCTACGGTGGAAGATGGGGAGTGACTCTGCAGGTTCCCAAGCGCCCAGATGAACAGAACCAGAGTGTGTACTGAAGTCTGTTCCTGTCCAGACACTCATTTTCAGGGA
>NC_137675.1:30350764-30360764 GCF_963989245.1 Nansenia antarctica | reverse complement strand
GGCTTTATGACAGACGGGACATGGGGGTGTGTGTGTGTGTGTCTGGGAGGGGGGTTTAATGACAGAGGAGACAGGGTGTGTGTGTGGGGGCGGGGCGGGGGGGGGGGGGGGGGGCCGGGGCCGGGGGGTAGAGTTTAGACATGGGGGGGGCGGGGGTTAATGACATGTGTTTGTGTCTCTGTGTGTGTGTGTGTGTGTGTGTGTGTGTGTGTGTGTGCAACCTGGTCTCACACGGCAGACGTCAGGATTCGACGTCAGTCGTTCGTATCCAAACGTCGAATTCCGACGCGAATTCCGACGTGACATTGGGGAAGATCGTTCTGAAAGCGCAGGGGTGCGCCTAATATGTGCGCCTGTCGGGCTGGCATGGGTGGCACAATTTTGAGAATTTAACACTTAATTCCCTGCATTCTGGTCAATTTGTATGCACCATTTTGTGCTTTTTATTACCATTTCTGTCTCCACTACCCATTGTATACTTTAATTAGGCTACTAACATTACAATCCCTTTGTAATGTTCGTTTAAAAGTCCCAGTGCTACCAATCAGCGTCTTTGAGCCTCGGAAAAGCGCTATATAAATTCAATGAATTATTATTATTATTATCACAACACAACAGAGTGGCACCATACAAATGTAATATTAAACTCCCATATTTATTCTTTAAACAAACAAATCTGGGGGAGTGGTCGGAGTTAACGAGATATTGTTCCAATCCATTACCTGGCCATTACCTGCCTGTGAAAAGTATGAAAAGTTTGCATTGCCTAGCGTATCAAATACCATGACATAGATTCAGACTTTTATGTCTTGAAATCAGAAGTCCTCCCAAGCCAAAGACAAGATAGGTTGTCTTACAATCCGTGCGTTTAATTGCAAACTTCCACATACAAAACCGCCAGTTCACCGAAGCTCTCCTTTCCTCAACGCAACACCCCCCCCCCCCCCCCCCCCCCCCGTGACCTCCACCAATCACAGGAATGCATTGGCACACAACACAGCTCACAGTAACAGTGCTAACATTGAATTTCTGAGCATTAATTGCAACATTAATGAACATATTATTACACGGTTGCTACAATACTTTACCTGATATAAAATGGGCGGCACATGCACAAGCATTTTTTTTTATCTTGTCCTCAGTCCAGTTGACGCCGCCGGTTGCTCTGAAATGGTCTGATCCTGATGGAATTCGGTAGAACTTGAGTCCGATAGTCGTGGAATATCGATTCTGACAACCGAACACGCAACAAGCAGACATTTCTTTATGCTAGTAGCCGTTGTAAGCTATTTTAAGCGTACCTAACTCTGGATCAGGAATGTTGTTTTTGTCCACGCTTCCGTTGCCTAAACGCGCGCGACTGTAAAAGGGGCGGGGCATCATTCACCGGGGTTCTTCTCTGGTGAAGATCAAGTGAGAAAGATTGCTTTACCTTCATCAGATCCACTTGCCTTTGGCTTACCTGTATATTTTGGTCTATACCAGGACTTGAGAAACGAGATGCCCAACATTGGATTTGACAAACTCTGGCCCACAAGTGGAAGAGTTTGAAGCAGCGGAGACAGGGTTGCCAGATGGGCTGGTTTTTTGTGGATTTAGCTGTTTTTAGACTGGTTAGGCTCGAAATTGTCAATCCCATCTGGCAACCCTGAGCGGAGAGTCTACAGATAGTATGTTTACAGATATCGCACTGCTGGAGATGCACTCCACACGTTCTTAAAAGAAATAAAGCTTTATTGTACTTAAAACATTATTTCGTATGTGTTTTTTGAGAGTTCTTTAAATCAAATTATATACATCATGTCAGCTGTGTGCCAATCAATCAGGGGGGTGGCACCTGGGGTGGCCAATCAGATTTCAGGGGTGGCACGTGCTACCCCAGGCCACCCCCTGGACACGCCCCTGGCTGCACTTGCATTAATTAGTTAGGCCACATCATTAGTTAGGCCACATCATTTTGAGATACAACCAACGGAGAACAGATTTTAATAGGCCACATTTTGAGATACAACCAACGGAGAACAGATTTTAATAACAACCGCAGAAACAATTGTCATCTTCACTGTTTTATTCGCTGTCAATAGGCCTATCAAACTAGGCTATTTTACAACCCGACGGCAGTGCGCTTCAACGTTCATTCATTTGGAACTGCGAGAATGAGTAACGTTAGCCCGATTGCACTTGCATTAATTATAGGCTACATTTTGAGACCGGTCGGATCTATTCATACAACAAGGGACACAGCACTTTCCCGTTTTCCCCATATTGTCAGGGTATTTGAGCCTCGGAAAAGCGCTATATAAATATAATTAATTTATCAAAGTGGGTGTGGCTTAGACAGTTAGGGGGAGTGGCTTGTATCAAAGTGGGAGTGGCTTGTATCAAAGTGGGTGGAGCTTGTATCAAAGTGGGAGTGGCTTAGACACTTAGGGGGAGTGGCTTGTATTAAAGTGGGTGGAGCTTGTATCAAAGTGGGTGTGGCTTAGACAGTTAGGGGGAGTTGCTTGTATCAAAGTGGGAGTGGCTTGTATCAAAGTGGGTGGAGCTTGTATCAAAGTGGGAGTGGCTTGTATTAAAGTGGGTGGAGCTTGTATCAAAGTGGGTGTGGCTTAGACAGTTAGGGGGAGTGGTTTGTATCAAAGTGGGTGGAGCTTGTATCAAAGTGGGTGTGGCCTGTATCTAAGTGGGAGTGGCTTAGACACTTAGGGGGAGTGGCTTGTATCAAAGTGGGTGTGGCCTGTCGGTGGGGCCGAGCCGAGTCGGAAAATATCTGAACCGTGTCTGTGGCAGGGATTGTAATGTTAGTAGCCTAATTAAAGTATACAATGGGTAGTGGAGACAGAAATGGTAATAAAAAGCACAAAATGGTGCATACAAATTAACCAGAATGCAGGGAATTAAGTGTTAAATTCTCAAAATTGTGCCACCCATGCCAGCCCGACAGGCGCACATATTAGGCGTACCCCTGCGCTTTCAGAACGAGCTTCCCCAATGTCACGTCGGAATTCGCGTCGGAATTCGACGTTTGGATACGAACGACAGACGTCGAATCCTGACGTCTGCCGTGTGAGACCAGGTTGGTGTGTGTGTGTGTGTGTGTCTGTCTGTCCGTGCCTGGGTGAACCGCTGACCTCCCCTGGACACCGGACCCTGGATGTTACACCCTGGGGCTTCACCCTGGGGAGGGGGGGGGGGCGTCAGGGAGGGAGGGGTGTGTGGGTGTAGGGTGGTGAGGGTGTAGGGTGGTGAGGGTGTAGGGTGTAGTAGGGGTGGTGGGTGTAGGGTGGTGAGGGTGTAGGGGTGTGTGGGGTGGTGAGGGTGTAGGGTGGTGAGGGTGTAGGGTGTAGTAGGGGTGGTGGGTGTAGGGTGGTGAGGGTGTAGGGGTGTGTGGGGTGGTGAGGGTGTAGGGTGGTGAGGGTGTAGGGTGTAGTAGGGGTGGTGGGTGTAGGGTGGTGAGGGTGTAGGGGTGTGTGGGGTGGTGAGGGTGTAGGGGTGTGTGGGTGGTGGGTGGTGTAGGATGTAGGGGTGTGTGGGGTGGTGGGGGTGGGGGTGTAGGGTCATGGGGGTGTCTACTTGTCAGCCGTAGATAACTGATACTCCGTGCTGGCAGATAGAATGTTCAAAGGAGGGGTTTGCAGTGGTCATGACCTTTGACCTTTGTGTTTCCCCTCATGTGTTAACGGTTACGGGGGAGAACCTTGGTCTGAATCGGATTTGGCGTTTGTATTCTAGTGTATATTCTATGGATCCCCCACCAAATGAAAACGGCCAATTTGGGTACTGAAGAATGTTCTCGTCGGTAAAGATGGAATGGATCAATCTATTGAGGATTTCATGATCTTAAGTGCGTTGTGTCATCTCTATAGATCAGGTGTGCAGCAGACACGATTTGACAAGGAATAGAAATCCAACACGGGTCGTAATGATGACTCATTCTCGCATACAGACAGGTTTAAATACTTTTCATATTATCTAAGATGTTACGTCGTGAATTAGCTCACACTCCCCTGCCCATCTCTGGCGCCTACTACCCCCAAGGTCGTAGTCGGATTGTCTCCTCTCCTTAAGATAACACCCCCCGAATCTGCCTTAGCAGTGACGTAGCCTGATACTTTTGTTAAGAGAGAACTAAAGAGAGAGAGAATGTGTGTGTGTGTATGTGTATGTGTGTGTGTGTGAGAGGGACATGAGAATATATGTTTTAGAAAACCCCATTAGATCCAACAGTACAAACAATTAGCTTGTTTCTCAGAAACAAAAAAATACTAAATACTGATGCAGGAATACCTTCTAGTATCTGTGTCTAAATACTAACCCCAGTTCACAACAGTCCGAGAGGGGGGGGGGGGCAAAACCCTCTGTTGTCTGTTGAAGTGACATGGAATGACCCTGTAGGGAGGGATGGAGGGATGGAGGATGGAGGGCTGGATGGATGGATGGATGGAGAGATGGAGGGATGGAGGATGAAGGATGGAGGATGGAGGGATGGAGGATGGTGGGGTGGAGGATGGTGGGGTGGAGGATGGAGGGATGGCGAGATAAATGATGGAGGATGGAGGGACGAAAGATGGAGGGATGAAAGATGGAGGGGGAGAGGATGGAGGGATGGAGGATGGAGGGATGAAAGATGGAGGGGGAGAGGATGGAGGATGGAGGGATGGTGGATGGAGGGATGGTGGATGGAGGGATGGTGGATGGAGGGATGGAGGATGGAGGGGTGGAGGATGGTGGGATGGAGGATGGAGGATGGCGGGATAAATGATGGAGGGATGAAAGATGGAGGGATGGAGGATGGAGGGATAAAAGAGGGAGGGATGGAGGATGGAGGGATGGAGAGATGAAAACTATAGAGAAGTGTCTGAGGAAGAGTATTGGCAGTGTGTGTAGGTGACAGGTGTGTGTGTGTAGGTGACAGGTGTGTGTGAGGGTGACAGGTGTGTGTGTGTGTGTGTAGGTGACAGGTGTGTGTGAAGGTGACAGGTGTGTGTGTAGGTGACAGGTGTGTGTGTAGGTGACAGGTGTGTATGTGTAGGTGACAGGTGTGTGTGTGTGTGTAGGTGACAGGTGTGTGTAGGTGACAGGTGTGTGTGTAGGTGACAGGTGTGTGTAGGTGACAGGTGTGTGTGTAGGTGACAGGTGTGTGTAGGTGACAGGTGTGTGTGTGTAGGTGACAGGTGTGTGTGTAGGTGACAAGTGTGTGTGTGACAGGTGTGTGTGTAGGTGACAGGTGTGTGTGTGTAGGTGACAGGTGTGTGTGTAGGTGACAGGTGTGTGTGTGTGTGTAGGTGACAGGTGTGTGTGTAGGTGACAGGTGTGTGTGTAGGTGACAGGTGTGTGTGTAGGTGACAGGTGTGTGTGTGAGGGTGACAGGTGTGTGTGAGGGTGACAGGTGTGTGTGTAGGTGACAGGTATGTGTGTAGGTGACAGGTGTGTGTGTAGGTGACAGGTGTAAGGGGAGAGGGGATACTGTATCTGTAAGTCGCTTTGGACGAAGGCGTCTGCTAAATAATAATAATAATAACTTTAATTTGTATAGCACTTTTCCTAAAGTGCTTTAATCATTATATAATCATAATTGAATGATTTAGTCATTTAAAGGCAATATTAAAAATATGTCTTTTTAGTCTTTTTAGACTGTAAACTAGCAGTGCATTCCACAATCTGGGTGCATAAAATGAGAATGCAGCCTCACCAAACCTCTTCTTTTGTACATGTGGTACACAGAGAAAACCAGCGTCAGAGCTCTATTGGGCTGATATGCTAGCACAAGACCTGAGAGCTCTATTGAGCTGATATGCTAACACAAGGTCTTTCAGATATATACTGGTGCTGTGCCAGTGAGAGCTTTATAAACAAGCAGAAGGATCTAGATGCCCTGAATGTAATATAACATGTATATAACATGTATACTGGGAGTATGTCGGGGTCGAGGGCACAGAGGGGGTGTTTGAGGATTTAGGGGTCTGGCTCTTGGCAGGCTCCATAGGGGGCGTGGGGATGGAGGGGGCAGTTTAAGGGGGCAGCGCAGCAGTGTGTAGGGTGTAATGTCCTTTAAGTGTGTTGTGGTCTGGGGGGCACAGGGAGGGTGGTGAGGATTTGGGGTCTTGGCAGACTCCATGGGAGAGTGGGAATGGTATGTGTGCCTCAGCAGAATACTTCCCATGTGTTCCCCCTGCTCCACACACACACACACACACACACACTCATGTGCGCCCACACACACACACACACACACACACACACACACACACACACACACTCACACACACACACACACACACACACGCACACACACACACTCATGTGCACCCACACACACACACACACACGCACACACACACACACACACACACACACACACACACACACACACACACACACACACACCGGCTTTTATAGCTCTCAGCTGGACACTGCAAAGTTAAGCTTCTTTCACACACACACACACACACACACACACACACACACACACACACACACACACACACCGGCTTTTATAGCTCTCAGCTGGACAATGCAAAGTTAAGCTTCCTCCTCCACACACATCATCAGACACAACCATACACACACACACACACACACACACACACACACACACTCCTCAGCTGGCCATCACAGGGTTACAGTAATTCTCCTTGCCCAAACGCAACCCCCCAGACATTCCCCTGGAGACCCGAGGTCTTCCATAACGGCTGAATGGTGCAGGACAATACTACTGACGGCTGAGCAACGATTCATTCACATAATAAGGTTAACATGAAAGATAATGAAGACTTATGCTCCTCAGACAGGACTGCTACAGAGACAGTACAAGTGGCGCTTATTGAAAGATGTGTTCATGGTTCTTGGAAAGTAGAGGGAATGCAAAGGTTAGGCTAGGTTTTTACAAAGGTTAGGCTAGGTTTTTACAAAGGTTAGGCTAGGTTTTTACAAAGGTTAGGCTGGGTTTTACTCAGTGTTTACATGACAGCTAACTCTGCCTGCCTGCGCTTTCTCTGTCTGGGTGGGAGATGGCTATTGATATGGTTATTGATAGATGGTTATGTTTTATGTATTATATGTGTGTCCGTGTCTGTACGTGTGTGCGTGCAAGTGTGTGTGTGTGCGTGTGTGTGTGTGTGTGTGTGTGTGTGTGTGTGTGTGTGTGTGTGTGCATACGTGTGAGTGTGTGTGCGCGTGCGCACGTGTCTACGTGCGTGTGTGTGTGTGTAAGCGTTGGCCCGTCGCCATGCGGAACGGCTCACGTCAAATGACTACGACATCTCAGGGAGTGTCGGCCATTTTGTGCCAAATCGTTGACAACAGCCTGACAGCCTTACAGCCAACAGCCTTACAGCCAACAGCCTTACAGCCAACAGCCTTACAGCCAACAGCCTTACAGCCAACAGCCTTACAGCCTACAGGCACCAGAGTGACAGAGGCTCCTGACAGACCGGTTCAAACTGGTTCTGGCTGGTACTGGACCTGTCCAGGTTGATCAGAGTCAGGGAGACCCGTTTAAGGGATGTCTGTGTAGCTAAAAGGTCCATAGATCTAGATTCAACACACACCTCAGAGTCTGGAGCTAGCGTAGCATAGCGTAGCATGTGTATACAGCAGCAGAACAGCCATTTTGGGGTCATCTGACCCAGTGAGTAAAACATGTTTTATATCTTTGCACTCGATCACATTTCAGGACCCTCCTTTCATGACTTTTCCTAGATATGTGCGTTCTACCATCCAGTATCCTTACATTTTCAAAATCTGGATGAGCTAGTATAAAGCTATTTTGGATTTTTTTCTGTGTAGGAGGCAGGCTAATTTACAAGGGCCAACTAGTGGTCTTTGTGTGTAAGTAGCAGATCTATTAGACCCCCGAGGCGGCTCTAAGGGTGTGTTCATTTTGCTTCACTTGGAATCGGAGTTTAGGATAAAATTAACTTTGCTCTGCGTCCTTTGGAGCTGTGAGAACGTGCATTCGAAGTCACTCCCGGAGCAAACAACCGACGGATACTCCGCTTAGTTTAGTTTAGTTTAGTTTATTAGTTTATTATATCGAGGACAATCCAAATACATGAACCATATAAAATACAGTAAAAAAGGCAGCGTTAGCCTAGTCGGCTAATTTTCAGCTGAAGTCCCCGGCCAGTTGCAACATGGCATCCTGAAAAGTAACGTCATTAGTTAAAATAAAACATTTAAATATTCTAAGAACATGTGGCTGAGACAAGGTACCCCAACATCACACTTGACAAAAAACACACGTAAGCAAGCTGAGGTGATTGAAGGGGCTACAACAAACACCACATACACACTTATGGGGGCAGCGACATTTCAAGCACATAGAAGCCACAGGACAATTACAGGCCACACAACATTAAGCACTTACAAACAGCAATACATTAAACAAAACAAAACATACAAAAAAAAGGCATTATGGGGAGGCTTACTGAAGGTGCTTTTCCTGAATGGAACTATAAGGTCGCCACGAGAGGTGCTTCTGGTGGGCCGTAAGCTGTGGTCACGCTGGTTTATGAAAGAGTTAAGCGGGGGAGGAGCTTTGTTATGCAGAATTTTATGGATGAGACAGATGTTTTTGTATTTGATGGTGTCTTCCCAGCTAAGGTATTTACATTTGTCTAGGATGGTACAGTAGTGTGTGCTGTTGGGCTTCTGGTCCATGA
The DNA here is from genome assembly GCF_963989245.1 of Nansenia antarctica. NCBI lineage: Eukaryota > Metazoa > Chordata > Actinopteri > Argentiniformes > Microstomatidae > Nansenia > Nansenia antarctica. Next base: position 30,352,101 of record NC_137675.1, on the reverse strand, counting down.
CCTTAAGGGTCCGCTTGTATAGGGTGGCTAATGGCTTTAGGGAAGTGCTGTATGCATGGCCCCAGCTTGTCAAACAATATGTGAGGTGCGACATAATTGATGCGTCCATATATAGTCTGGCAGCACTCATGGTCAGTGAGATTCTGATGTACCTGAAGTTTGCCAGGCCAAACTTCACCCTACCAGACACTTTCTTGATGTGCTCTTTGAAAGTCAGGTTTGAATCAATGATGATCCCTAAATATTTGAACGACGGAACTATACTAATGTTTTTTCCTGAAATGGTTATGTTTGCCGTGGTCATATTGTGTTGTTTGGAGAAGAACATTCCTACAGTTTTATTAACGTTGAGCTGGAGGCAAGAGCTGTTGAGCCATTTGGTGACCTTTTCCATAGCAGAGCTAAGTTTGGCAGCTGCCAGGTGTTTGTTCTTGTCATGCACATATAAAACAGTGTCATCAGCGTACATTTGTACATGCACTTCTGGGCAGACAGATGGTAGGTCGTTGATATATAGGCTAAACAAGAGTGGGCCAAGTATGGAGCCTTGTGGTACCCCGGTGCAAGACATGATGGTAGGTGAGCGCTGATTGTTTATCTGGACTAGCTGATTTCTGTCACTGAGATATGAGTCCAACCATTTAAGGGCTGATGGCAAGAAGTTAAAGGCAGACAGCTTGGTGATAAGGACCTGGTGATTGACTGTGTCGAAGGCTTTGCGGAGATCTAAAAACACAGCACCTACAACACCTCCTCTATCAACCATACCTTTGACCTTTTCTAGGAAGTAGCAGTTGGCCGTTTCTGTAGAGTGTAGGGTCCTAAAGCCAAACTGCATTGGATGAAGGGGAAATGGGCTATTGCTTAAAAAGTGAACGAGCTGCTCTGTAACCCACTTCTCAGTGACCTTGGAGATAATGGGTAAAATACTGATTGGCCTATAGTTACCAACATCCTGGGGGTCACCTGACTTGAAGATGGGAGAAACAATAGCTGTTTTCCAGGTACTAGGGACTGTTTCCTCAAGTATTGATTGGTTGATTATTTGTGTAATGGGGTGGACTAGGTGTTCTTTCAGAGATTTCAGCATTGTAGTGTCCATTCCATAGATATCCTTCGCTGTTGAGAGTTTGAGAGATGAAATTATGACTTGGGTTTTGTGTGCCGAGATGGGCTGAATGCTGAAAGAGGGCTTGGTTTCATCAAGTTCAACATTATTGTTGGTTATTTGAGGAATATTCTGTGCGATCTCTTTTACAGAGTCAATGAAATATGTGTTAAAAGCTACAGCTATTTGGGCTGGATCTTGTGTTAAGTTGTCATTCAGTTTCAGCTGT
>NC_137675.1:30328264-30338264 GCF_963989245.1 Nansenia antarctica | reverse complement strand
TCTTTCCCCTTTTCTCTCTCTCTCTCCCCTTTTCTCTCTCTCCCTCTCTCTGTCTCTCTCTCTCCCTCTCTCCTCTCTCCCATTTTCTCTCTCTCTCTCTCTCCCTCCCTCCCTCTCTCTCTCTCTCTATCTCCCCATTTCCCTATTACTGTAACATTATTGTAACACCGCCAGATAAGATGTCTGTTGACAGTGTCAGGGGGAAGACCATTACTGTAACACCGCCAGATAAGATGTCTGTAAACAGTGTCAGGGGGAAGATCATTACTGTAACACCGCCAGATAAGATGTCTGTAAACAGTGTCAGGGGGAAGATCATTACTGTAACACCGCCAGATAAGATGTCTGTTGACAGTGTCAGGGGGAAGATCATTACTGTAACACCGCCAGATAAGGTGAAATGGCGGTGGTTATCGTCACTTCTGTGGTGTGACGTGATCATGACCTCAATGTGAATTGACACATCAACAGGGGAGCGGCCCACACACACACACACGCACACACACACACACACACACACACACACACACACACACACACACAGCACGCATGCACACACACGCACGCACAGACACACTGCATGGACTGGTGGTGGGAAGGAAAAGGGGGGGTGAAATGTTTATTTAAATTTTTTATAAGGGAGTGGAGCTGGTGTAAGGGTTTGAGTTAGGGTAGGGGGTTTAGGGTCAGGGCTGGAACTAGGGTTAGGGTAGGGGGTTTAGGGCTAATATCCAATTGATAGCTAACAGAAGTCTGTTAGTTTACAGAAGCCTATGTTAGCTTACAGAATCCTATGTTAGCTTACTATGTTAGCTTACAGATAGGGTTGCCCCCTTTCAGTCAGAGAAATAAGGGACACCCCTCGCAGTAGGGGCCCGCTCCTCGGGACCACGACCACCACGGGCCCAAGGGCGGGGTGGGGGCGCCAGTGCTAGTAAATCATAAGTTAAACATCGTTTCAATAAAACCTTAAGGGCTGCCAAGTTTCACCAAAAGTTTGGAGTGAGATTCTTTGGCGGTGGAGCGACCCAAAACTGTGCACGGCGGCCCCTCTCTCCCACACAATTATTTGTGTTAGTTTCCTGCAATTTTACATGTTGTTCATAATAAACCAGCACAAGAAATAAAAATAATTGGAACATTTGATAAAACAAGACAAATTCAGACAATATATCATATTTATGTAAGTCTTAATAAACAAATACAGTAGCCTACAGAGTCTAAAAGAAAATTGGGCCACATCAACAGGACTCAGCCCCTTGGTCAGCAGCAGAAAGACCCTTGGTCATCATCTTATATACAGTGCATTGCTCATAAATGGCTATCATGTTATACAGGACATACCAGGGTTTTTCCTGGGTCTGAATGAGGCCTTTGGGATTGATGATGTGCGCGCGCAGCGTTGTTTTTTTTGAGGGACTCCCAATTGTTGTATTTGTATTGTACATTGTAATTAATAATAATAATAATAATAATAATAACAATGTTATATTATGTTACAGTAGAGAAACAAAAAACTGTAAAGTTGCAAAGTAGGCCTATCATCTCACCCAAATTAAGTGAATATTAAGTGAATAGGCCTATTTATTTGATTGATTGAAAACTTTATTAGAAGATTTGCAGAAGTAGGTACATGAAAGTACATATTACATACAAGGTCAACTAACAGGATAAAAACCCAAGAAAGCCACTGGCTTATTTCAATTGGGGTCCTTGATACTCAATTCATCGTTTAAGAAACGGTATGCCATAGTGTCTTTGAGATAAAGGATACAATCCGTTTTCACACTCGTGTTGAATAACAGAAGATTAATGTAGGGGGAAAAACATGAGTGTGAGGACGGAGGATGATGAGCAAAGTCCCATCATGGATATTTCACTGCCAATCTCTCCTCCATCACCCCGAAAAAGAGAACAGAGCATGAAACAACTTGCGATTTGAAAGTACCAGGCTACCAGATCATATTTTGCTACCAGGGTTAACAGACGGAATTGACCATTTCCAGCCCAACCAGTCTAAAAGCTGCCGTATCCACCCGTCCAGTGTGACCAAAAGTAGCCCAATCTGGCAACACTGCTTGCTACGTTCTAAGACTTACATGCAGCTCGCGTGAACACAGGTTCTTCCGGCAGTGAGCGCCTCCCGCTTCGATTGCAGACTCAAGTTAACGCGCGTGCAGAAAGATGCCACGAAACTCGTGTCCGGTAGCTTTATTTAAAGGAATTTTAAAAATAAAAGACTTGGCAGCTCTGTATGATATATTGGAGGAATCACGCAATGCGGGTGGATTGAAAATACGGAACAAACAGCATCCCGTATGGGTTAAAAACGGGATGCATCTTTTAACTGTCAGATACGGAATGATTCAGTATTTTAAGGGACGGGTGGCAACCCTACTTACAGAAGACCGTGTTAGCTTACAGAAGCCTATATTAGCTTACAGAAGCCTATGTTAGCTTACAGAAGCCTATGTTAGCTTACAGAAGACCATGTTAGCTTACAGAAGCCTATGTTAGCTTACAGAATACCATGTTAGCTTACAAAAGCCTATGTTAGCTTACAGAAGCCTATGTTAGCTTACAGAAGACCATGTTAGCTTACAGTAGCCTATGTTAGCTTACAGAAGCCTATGTTAGCTTACAGAAGCCTATGTTAGCTTACAGAAGACCATGTTAGCTTACAGAAGCCTATGTTAGCTTACAGAAGCCTCTGCATTCGCTCAGGGAGCTGACACTAGCGTTAGCGTCTCAGATAGGGTTACTGTTTACTCTGTCAACTCATTCAACTACTTAGTTTTTTCTTTCTTATGATGACTGATGTGTATAGATGATTTATTTACTTTAGACTACTACTATGTACTTGTAAGTTGTTTTGGATAAAAGTGTCTGCTAAATGTAACGAATGAAAATGAAAATGAAATGAACACACACACAGACATGCAGGCACATACACACACACACACACACACACACACACACACACACACACACACACACACACTGATACACTCACACATTTAGGTGTTATCTGTATTCTGCAGCTTGGCGGTAAGTGTGACAGATTGACACATTTTTTTTTCTTTTTTTTCTGAGGACCATTAACTGGGTCTCACATTCCCTTGTGTGCGTTTTATGTTCACACACACACACACACACACACAGAGAGAGAGACACACACAGACACACACACAGAGAGAGACACACACACACACACACACACACAGAGAGAGAGACACACACACATATACACACACACAGAGAGACACACACGCACACACATATATACATACACACACACATGCACACATACACACAGAGACACACAGACACACACACACACACAGAGAGACACACACACACACAGAGACACAAGCACACGCACACACACACACACACACACAGAGAGACACAGAGACATACACAGACACAGAGACACACACACACACACACAGACAAACACTCACACACGCACGCACACACACACACACACGCACACCCTCAACCATGGGAGCCTCCCCCCCAACAGAGAGACTGGAACAGAATGGAATTTGAAACGTTTTAGCCAAAAATGTTTCCACGTTCAAGGTGTTTTTTGCAGAAACGTTTCAGATTTCGTTCCGTTCTCCGACTTCGCAGCTGAAGCAGGGGCGGGGGAAGAAGCGGGCGGACGGACGGACGGACATACGTCGTCGTGGGAAACACAACTGCCGTAAAGTGGACACAACCGCCGAATGAATGCCTCTTTGACCTTTGACACCGGAGTGTCCGGCTGAGTTTGAACCCCTGTACTGTCCCTCCTGAGACATCTACTACCCCCCTGTACTGTCCCTCCTGAGACATCTACTACCCCCCTGTACTGTCCCTCCTGAGACATCTACTACCCCCTGTACTGTCCCTCCTGAAACATCTACTACCACCCTGTACTGTCCCTCCTGAGACATCTACTACCCCCTGTACTGTCCCTCCTGAGACATCTACTACCCCCCTGTACTGTCCCTCCTGAGACATCTACTACCCCCCTGTACTGTCCCTCCTGAGACATCTACTACCCCCTGTACTGTCCCTCCTGAGACATCTACTACCCCCTGTACTGTCCCTACTGAGACATCTACTACCACCTGTACTGTCCCTCCTGAGACATCTACTACCACCTGTACTGTCCCTCCTGAGACATCTACTACCCCCCTGTACTGTCCCTCCTGAGACATCTACTATCCCCTGTACTGTCCCTCCTGAGACATCTACTACCACCTGTACTGTCCCTCCTGAGACATCTACTACCCCCTGTACTGTCCCTCCTGAGACATCTACTACCACCTGTACTGTCCCTCCTGAGACATCTACTACCACCTGTACTGTCCCTCCTGAGACATCTACTACCCCCCTGTACTGTCCCTAGTCTTGAGACATCTACTACCCACCTGCACTGTTTCTCCTGTGTCAATATAAAAAAGAAAAAAAACATCTTCCTTCTTCTAGCACGACAACTGCCAATGGCCCCTGGCCTGAGCTAGATTTCTCTTCCTGCTATGACTGGTGGATAAATGATTCACTTACTTAGTCAAATGTATTGATTGTAAGTCGCTTTGGAGTAAGGCGTCTGCTAAATGCCTAAACATGTCAAAGTAAAAGATAGAGAGGGTAGAGGATGGTATCTGTGATTTCCTCTGTTGTGGAAGTGCATTGTGGGATAGATTTCCTATACTTCTCCATAACTCTGCGGGAGTGGAAGGAAACGTTCTCTGGAGAAATGTAATAGGGAAAAACCACTCATTGTTCTTCTCAGATAAACATACACTAGAGACCTGAGATCAACACACACACACACACACACATCTGCAGATTGAGATCAGTATATCTGTACAGTGAGTTATAAATCAGTGTGTGCTGTGGAATGCTATTAGGAGTGTTTCAGCGTGGGAAATCTCTACCATGTGTTCTACCCCATGTTCCCCTGCTCCCCGACCATAACCCCCTACACACACACACACACAGACACACACAAACACACACAGATATGCACGCACACACACACACACGCACACACACACATACACACACACACACACACACACACACACACACACACACAGTGCATATCCCAACATACTTATGTATTACTTACGCATGTGTGTGTGTGTGTGTGTGTGTGTGTCTGTGTCTGTGTGTGTGTGTGAGTGTGTGTGTGTGTGTCAAGTGTAAATTACCCCATTAGGATAATGACTATGGATAATGGTAATGCTGTTATGTTTGGTAGTGATGATGATGATGGTGGTGATGATGATAAAGATGATGATCATGATGATGGTGGTGATGATGATGATGATGATGATGATGATGTGGGGGGGTTTGATGTTTTTTTACTTTTATTTTACTTCTGAAATATACCACATCATATCATGAGAAACCCATAGCTGTCAATATGGGAGGTAGAGCACTTTCTCTCTCTCTCTCTCTCTCTCTCTCTCTTGCTCTCTGTCTGTCTTTCTGTCTGTCTGTATGTCTGTATGTCTGTCTCTCTCTGTCCCTCTCTCTCCCCCCCGTCTATCTCTGACTCTCTCTCTCTCTCTCTCTCTCTCTCTCTCTCTCTGTGTGTGTGTGTGTGTTAACATGTGTCTCTGTGTGTGTGTGTGTGTGTGTGTGTTAACATCTGTCTGTGTGTGTGTGTGTGTGTGTGTGTGTGTTAACATCTGTCTCTGTGTGTGTGTGTGTGTGTGTGTGTGTGTTAACATGTCTCTCTCTCTGTGTGTGTGTCTGTGTGTGTGTGTGTGTGTGTGTGTGTAGGCTGTAGGGTGAGGCCGGGTTGAGGCCGTCCCATGAGTTGAGCCCCGCCTCCCCCCCTCGCCCCGCCCCCCCACCCCCCCCACCCCACCCCCAGCGCTGGTGGGATGTCCCAGGTGTGTGTCCTCTTATCCCTGCTCACGCTCTCTGGTTACACCCAGGTAAGACACACACACACACACACACACACACACTCACACTCACACACACTGAAAGATGTATGCACTCACGGCAATGGAGGTCGCTTTGGATAAAAGTGTCAGTTAAATGGCGTATATTAAACACACACACACACACCTTTACGTCTTCAGCGCCCCTGGAGCAGTAAGGGGTTAATTGCCTTGCTCAAGGGCACAACAGCAGTGGTAGGCACCTTAGATATGATGCCAGCAACCGTCACTAGCTTATATCCAGCTCCCTCCTGGGGTGGGGATTGAACCAGCGACCTACCGATTGCTAGCCTGCTTCTCTAACCTGCTTGTAATTGTCTAACCCCTAAGCTACCTGCTGACAACTGCTAATAATTGTCTAACCCCGAGGCTAACTGCTGACAACTGCTTGTAATTGTCTAACCCCTAGGCTACCTGCCGCCCCATTTCAGGTATATAACTCGGGGCGCTTAGGTGGCGTAGTGGATTAAGGGCTGACCATGTACTGCAGGGATCCCGGTTCGATTCCAGCTGCGGACATATCCTGCATGTCATCCCTTCTCTCTCTCTCACCCATCCTTCCTGTCATAAACTCTACTGTGTCTTTCATTAAAAGGAAAAATATGAGTGGGACTGCCCCACAAAAAAAAAAAAAAAAGGCTATAACTATTGAATAAGAAATTCAATCTAATTGTCACATTAATTAATTCCCAAAGTCCTCTCTTTCTGCCTCCTAGCAAAGCAACTGCTTGAAGTCGTTTAATATGTAATCATGTAAACTAATTAGTATCAGATTATAGTTTTTCTGTGTTTTTAATTGCTTAATCAAATAGTTTCTTGTCTATTTGTTTGCGATCTACATTATGTGTTCCTGAAAGGTTACATGAAAACGAGTCCCTAAAGATAAACGTGGTAGCGATTAGAGAACGCTGTTTTTGTCTAATCAAAGGGTTAATCATAACTAATTAGCCGTTTAGAGAAACATGTTTAGGTCATCTAATTGTATTCTTTCATCCCAGTTGCTTTAATTTAATGACATCCGTTTGTCCCTATTAAATAATAATAATAATAATAATAATAATAATAGTAGATTTAATTTAAAAGCGCCTTTCTCAGACTCAAGGACACTGTGCAAAAAAAATCCAGATTTTCATCTTTCTAAAGAAAGTCCAGATTCTCATCTTTTTAAAGAAAGTCCAGATTCTCATCTTTTTAAAGAAAGTGCAGATTCTCATCTTTTATTCAGACAGACAGACAGACGGACAGACATACGGACAGACATACGGACAGACAAACAGACGGACAGACAGATAGAGAGACAGACAGACAGACGGACAGACAGACAGATATTCAGGGGTCAAGGGGACGAACAATTTGAATGAACCGGGGGACGGGAGAACATAAATAAACTAAAATGTTTTGTAAAAGACTTATAAAAATAAAAACGTTTCAGAGAAACTCTCTCAACTGAAAACTACTTTCTATTAAAAAAGGAGCACGTGAATATATGAATATATATATGTATATATATACATATATATATGTATATATATGTGAATATATGTAGCTAACAATGTAAAGTAAATGAGATGAGCTTGATTAGCAATGTAATAAAGTAACTTAAAGTAATGCCAAAACCCAGTATTAACGGACACACTCCGGCTAAAAAGGGAGTCAAGAATTACCAACACCAACACGTACACACTGCGAATGGTAGTAACACACACTGAAACACACAACAGCAGTAGCTAAAACTGTAACCGCACACTCAACTCTGAATGAGGTGTGCAGGTGCAGGTGTGCAGGTGTGCTCACTCAGGCCGTCACCATGGCGATAGCAAGGGGGGAAGACCACCTGGGTAGAGACACAGGAAACAAACAAAAACACACACATAGCCACACTACGGCCGTAACAACGACCTACACGGCTTTAAGCTGTAAAGAAAGACAATCACGCTAACAAAACACGCCTACATTTACATTTTAGACATTTAGCAGACGCCTTTATGCAAAGCGACTTTGTAGCAAGTACATTTGTCTAAGTAAGTGTATCATCTATAGATAACTATACATAATTAATTGCAAGAAAAACAAACCTATGCTAAGACCAGGGGCCATTGGCAGATACGATGCTAGTATTATTTGTATTTACAGTAGAGAAACTGTACAGGAGGGTAGTGGGGATGAAGAGGGCTTTAGGAGGGACAATCTAGATGTAGCCTGAAGAGATGGGTCTACCACACATTGAATATAGACTAGACCATCATCTAGACTGTGTTCTGTGTTACCTGCAGAACCCAGGGTCCTGGGGGGTATTCATCAACATCGCTAAAGGACAATCCAGGCTTATTTTGATAAATCCCGCAAGATTTGTTTTATTAAAAAAATCCAGCATTATTTTGTCTTTTATTTTGATCTCACGAGACTTATCAAAATAAGCCTGGATTTTCCTTTAGTGACGTTGATGGAATACCCCCCTGAGTTGGGAATACAACAACATTGCATTGTCTCTCTATCCGGTTGTTAAGTCTGACGTCAAACGTGACGTTTTGCAATTTCCGGGTCCAAACCAGAAATTCTCTGCACCAGAATACCAGAGTACTACAGCGGTAGAATGACAGTTTAATCATTTAGACTCAGATCTATTCATACAACAAGGGACACAGCACTTTCCCGTTTTCCCCATATTGTCAGGGTATTTGAGCCTCGGAAAAGCGCTATATAAATATAATTAATAATAATTATTATTGCGGCATTTCGAAGACAGCGCCTCAGCCAACTTTGGACCCGGAAACACGTCACGACTTAACAACCGAATAGTCCCGACTCCCCAGTAGCATTGAGGTGACAGTTGCAGAGAAATGCCCTCTGACGCTGTCCCATAATCCTCTCTGTGAGGGGATAATTAAAGTGCACTGAGTCGAGGTTGAGGTGACCCCCCCTGTCTGACCCCCCCCTCTCTGACCCCCCTCTCTCTCCAGGTCTCCTCGGCTAAATCCCTGAAGCTTCTAATGGAACAATGGACCAGCTACAAGAACGAGTGCACCCACAACATCGCCACCAACCCCCCAGCCACGGGTGAGCCGTCCATTGTGATGTCATCAACACGTCCGATCCTGTCTGAGCAGTGCATTGTTATGTCATCAACATGCGACTCCTTCTAACTCCGGTCCTTTCTGAGCAGTGCACTCTGACGTCTGTTTGGCTGTGTCTCAGGAGGTAGAGCCGGCGTCTGCTGATCGCAAGGTCGGCAGATCGGGGTTCGAACCCCGGCCGGCCACGTGTCGAGGAGGTGTCCTTGGGAAAGACACTGAACCCCAAATTGCTCCCAATGAGCGGGGCCGGCGCCTTAGCATGGTAGCTTACCGCCATTGGTGTGTGAATGTGAATGTGTGTGTGAATGGGTGAATGAGAGGCCGTTGTAAAGCGCTTTGGAATAAGGCGCTATTAAAAAAAGAAAAAAGAAAACAACAAACGTCATCAACGTGCGACTCCTTCTAACTCCTGTCCTGTCCTGTCCTGTCAGCTGGTTATAGTCACTGCAGTGGCCTTTCTTATTTATTCTGTCATGTTTTGTCATTGTCCTTCTCCTGCGTCCTTGTCGTGAGTGACGTGGCAGGTTTAATGTCCTTTGTTAATGGTCTGTGAAGTCAGTTTTTGTGGCTAATGGGGATCCTAATAAAGAGGAAAGTTGGGCTGTTCTGAAATATAACATAGTTGTGATGACCATGAGAAGGACTTATTTGATGGTTAAAGAGCATTTAGCATGATTAGCATGGAGAATAGTTTGTTCTCATGTGTGTGTGAGTGTGTGTGTGTGTGTGTGTGTGTGTGTGTGTGTGTGCGCGTGTGTGTGTGTGTGTGCGTGTGAGTGTGCGTGTGAGTGTGTCTGCGTCTGTGTGTGTATGCATGTGTGTGTGTGTGAGAGAGAGAGTGAGTGAGTGCGTGTGTGTGAAAAGCATAAATGCCAAACCAACTATATGTCAGAAGTGTTTTATAACCATGTTATTACCGTGTAGTAAGGGTGTAGTAAGGGTGTAGTAAGGGTGTGTTGGGCCCTCTCTGCAGGA
>NC_137675.1:30320764-30325764 GCF_963989245.1 Nansenia antarctica | reverse complement strand
GGTTATAGGGATGATGGTGATATGGATGACAGCAGAGTTATAGAGATGATGATATGGATGACAGCAGAGTTATAGGGATGATGATGATATGGATGACAGCAGGGTTATAGAGATGATGATGATATGGATGACAGCAGGGTTATAGAGATGATGATATGGATGACAGCAGGGTTATAGAGATGATGATATGGATGACAGCAGAGTTATAGGGATGATGATATGGATGACAGCAGAGTTATAGAGATGATGATATGGATGACAGCAGAGTTATAGAGATGATGATATGGATGACAGCAGGGTTATAGAGATGATGATATGGATGACAGCAGGGTTATAGGGATGATGATATGGATGACAGCAGAGTTATAGAGATGATGATATGGATGACAGCAGAGTTATAGAGATGATGATATGGATGACAGCAGGGTTATAGGGATGATGATGTGGATGACAGCAGGGTTATAGAGATGATGATATGGATGACAGCAGGGTTATAGGGATGATGATGATATGGATGACAGCAGGGTTATAGGGATGATGATATGGATGACAGCAGGGTTATAGAGATGATGATATGGATGACAGCAGAGTTATAGAGATGATGATATGGATGACAGCAGGGTTATAGGGATGATGATATGGATGACAGCAGAGTTATAGGGATGATGATATGGATGACAGCAGAGTTATAGAGATGATGATGATATGGATGACAGCAGGGTTATAGAGATGATGATATGGATGACAGCAGGGTTATAGGGATGATGATATGGATGACAGCAGAGTTATAGGGATGATGATGATATGGATGACAGCAGAGTTATAGAGATGATGATATGGATGACAGCAGGGTTATAGAGATGATGATATGGATGACAGCAGGGTTATAGGGATGATGATGATATGGATGACAGCAGAGTTATAGAGATGATGATGATATGGATGACAGCAGAGTTATAGAGATGATGATATGGATGACAGCAGAGTTATAGGGATGATGATGATATGGATGACAGCAGGGTTATAGAGATGATGATATGGATGACAGCAGAGTTATAGAGATGATGATGATATGGATGACAGCAGGGTTATAGAGATGATGATATGGATGACAGCAGGGTTATAGGGATGATGATATGGATGACAGCAGGGTTATAGAGATGATGATATGGATGACAGCAGAGTTATAGAGATGATGATATGGATGACAGCAGAGTTATAGGGATGATGATGATATGGATGACAGCAGAGTTATAGAGATGATGATATGGATGACAGCAGAGTTATAGGGATGATGATGATATGGATGACAGCAGGGTTATAGAGATGATGATATGGATGACAGCAGAGTTATAGAGATGATGATGATATGGATGACAGCAGGGTTATAGAGATGATGATATGGATGACAGCAGGGTTATAGGGATGATGATATGGATGACAGCAGGGTTATAGAGATGATGATATGGATGACAGCAGAGTTATAGAGATGATGATATGGATGACAGCAGAGTTATAGGGATGATGATGATATGGATGACAGCAGAGTTATAGAGATGATGATATGGATGACAGCAGAGTTATAGAGATGATGATGATATGGATGACAGCAGAGTTATAGGGATGATGATGATATGGATGACAGCAGGGTTATAGAGATGATGATATGGATGACAGCAGGGTTATAGAGATGATGATATGGATGACAGCAGGGTTATAGGGATGATGATGTGGATGACAGCAGAGTTATAGAGATGATGATGATATGGATGACAGCAGAGTTATAGAGATGATGATATGGATGACAGCAGGGTTATAGGGATGATGATGATATGGATGACAGCAGAGTTATAGGGATGATGATGATATGGATGACAGCAGGGTTATAGAGATGATGATATGGATGACAGCAGGGTTATAGGGATGATGATGTGGATGACAGCAGAGTTATAGAGATGATGATGATATGGATGACAGCAGAGTTATAGAGATGATGATATGGATGACAGCAGGGTTATAGAGATGATGATATGGATGACAGCAGAGTTATAGGGATGATGATGATATGGATGACAGCAGGGTTATAGAGATGATGATATGGATGACAGCAGGGTTATAGAGATGATGATGATATGGATGACAGCAGAGTTATAGAGATGATGATATGGATGACAGCAGAGTTATAGAGATGATGATATGGATGACAGCAGAGTTATAGAGATGATGATGATATGGATGACAGCAGAGTTATAGAGATGATGATGATATGGATGACAGCAGAGTTATAGGGATGATGATGATATGGATGACAGCAGAGTTATAGAGATGATGATATGGATGACAGCAGAGTTATAGAGATGATGATATGGATGACAGCAGAGTTATAGGGATGATGATGATATGGATGACAGCAGAGTTATAGGGATGATGGCATTCTTTTGAAAAGTAACTGAATTTTTCCTCGGTGGCCAAAGGTGGCAGATTTCCAACAGACTTACGTACTTTTAACAATGACATTGTGTGTGTGTGTGTGTGTATGTGTGTGTGTCTGTGTCTGTGTGTGGTGTGTGTGTGTGTGCGTGCGTGTGTGTGTGTGTCTGTGTGTCTGTGTCTGTCTATGTGTGTGTCTGTGTGTGTGTGTGTGTCTGTGTCTGTGTCTGTGTCTGTCTGTGTGTGTGTGTGTGTGTGTGTGTGTGTGTGTGTGTTCTAGTCAAACAAGGCCTGGTGTATAGAGTCTGCGGTCTGGACGGTCGTTGGGCACCAAAGAACACCAGCGAGTGTGAGCAGGATGAGCCGGGCCAGGTGAGACAGTTGTGTGTGGGTGTGTGTGTGTGTGTGTGTGTGTGTGTGTTTTGTTTCTGACTTTGCATATACAGTACACAGTTTTGACTACGAGGCTCAAACCTTTCCGTATCTGAAATAGCGGCATTCAAATCAGAGTAGAAAACCACTTGACTGTTATTGCTAGGCAACCTGATACAGAGCTTTAGCTGACAAGCTAGCTAGGAATATCTATGTTCGTAACAGAGTAGCTTGCTAACAAGAGGGTGTAAAATACATTCATAGAGCGTTTGTTTCATAAAACGAGTGTATGTTTATTTCAGAAACTGTCGTGGAAGACGTCCTAATTTTCCATTGAAGTAGCTGCCATCTTGTTCAAGACAGATGTTCTGTTTGTCCCGCCCCTCCATCAAATTGATTCGTTCCTTGGCCCAAAGTGACATTGATACGCCACAAAGAGCTTCCTTCCACTTTAAAACAACAGGGAACATTGAAACATGCCTCCGGTGGACATAACCCCTAAATGTTTACCTCTGTATGTATGTACCCCCCCCCTCCCTCTCTCCTCCCTCCCCCCTCCCCTCCACCCCTCCCTCCCTCCGTCTCCCTCTCTCCTTCCCCTCCACCTCTCCCTCTCCCTCTCCATCCCTCCCTCCCTCTCTCCCTCCCTCTCTCCCTCCATCCCTCCCTCCATCTCTCCCTCCCTCCATCCCTCCCTCCCTCTCCCTCCCTCTCCCTCCCTCCCTCCCTCCCTCTCTCTCTCTCCTCCTCCCTCTCCCTCCCTCTCCCTCTCCATCCCTCCCTCCCTCCCTCCCTCTCTCCCTCCCTCTCTGCAGCAGCAGTATGGGCAGATCCTCAGTAAGTTCCGGGCCATGTACACGGTGGGGTACTCCCTGTCCCTGGGGGCGCTCATCCTGGCGCTGGGCATCCTCATCAACTTCAGGTACCCGAGGAGGGGAGGGAGGGGGGGGGAGGGAGGGGAGAGGAGGGAGGGAAGGGGAGAGGAGGGAGAGAGAGGGAGGGGAGGAGATGGAGAGAAGGGAGAGGGAGGGGAGGGAGAGGAGGGGAGAGAAAGGGGGGAGAGGAGGTGAGGGAGAGGGAGAGAAGGGAGAGGGAGAGGAGAGGAGGGGAAGGGGAGAGGTAGAGGAGGGGAGGGAGGGTAGGAGAGGGAGAAAAGGGGAGAGGGAGAGGGAGAGGATGGGAGAGGAGGGTAGGAGAGGGAGGGGAGGGAGAGGAGGGGAGAGGGAGAGAAGGGAGGGGGAAGGAGAGAAGGGAGGAGAGGGAGAGAAGGGAGGAGAGGGAGAGAAGGGAGGAGAGGGAGAGAAGGGAGGAGAGGAGGAGAGAAGGGAGGGGGAGGGAGAGAAGGGAGGAGAGGGAGAGAAGGGAGGAGAGGGAGAGAAGGGAGGAGAGGGAGAGAAGGGAGGAGAGGAGGAGGGGAGGAGATGGCCTAATGGCCTGAGGTTAGCAGCCGAACTGGGATGGCTGTCGTCCTTGACAATCTCCCCCCCCCTTCCCCCCCCCCAACCTACAGGAAGCTCCACTGCATGAGGAACAACATCCACATGAACCTGTTTGCGTCCTTCATCCTGCGGGCCGCCTCCATCCTCATCAAGGACGCCCTGCTGGACACCCCCGCCCTCACCCTGGCCCCCGGGGGGGCCAACTCTGACCACCAGGCGGAGCGGTGGATCAACACCCAGGTACACACCCCCCCACCCCCTCACCCTCCCACTCACCCTCCCCCTCCCCCTGGCCCCCGGGGGGGCCAACTCTGACCACCAGGCCGAACGCTGGATCAACACCCAGGTACACACCCCCTCACCGCCCCTCGCCCCCCCTCACCCTGGCCCCCGTGGTCAACACCCAGATACACCCCCCCCCCTCCCCCCTCTCTTACCCTGGCCCCCGGGGTCAACACCTACAGTAGGTACAACCCCCCCCCCCTCCCCTCACCCCCCCTCAGCCTGGGGCCAACACTGGACCTAGAGAGGGTGGTGGTAATCCATGCCTTCATTACAACCCGTCTGGATTACTGCAACTCATTGTATGTTGGCATCGAGCAGTCCCTGCTCCGTCGGCTGCAGCTAGTTCAAAATGCTGCAGTTCGACTCGACTGCTCACCGGTACTAAGACGCGTGACCATAATTACCCCAATCCTGGCTTCCCTCCACTGGCTCCCCGTCCGCTTCCGTATCGATTTTTAAATTACTTTCAATTGT
>NC_137675.1:30290764-30310764 GCF_963989245.1 Nansenia antarctica | reverse complement strand
GTTGTGTTCCCTGTATATGATGTTTGTTCTCCTTCACTCAGATTAATTTCTTCATCTTCATCCGGATTATCCTGATCCTGATGTCCAAGCTGAAGGCCCATCAGATGAGGTACACAGACTACAAGTTCAGGTATGTCAGGACTACAAGTCCATGCATCCTTCGCTTGGCTTTAACCCATTCCACTCTAATGCACTTGATGCTACAGCAGTGGTTCTCAAACTTTTTCTGTCAAGCCCCCCTTGGGAGGACAAAAAATGTGTGAGCCCCACCTCACCCCCAAAAAACTGTCACAACATGGGGCAAGTTTACATTTATTGAACTGAACCACATAACACTGTCTCCCAACAAAAAACCTATAAATACAAATAACACAATATAATAAATAAACACAATAACAATATTTTTCGATTACAATTCTCAAGAAAATGAACACTAACAATCAAGAACATCATAACATTACAGCATTAGTGGCTGCAATGAGCCTGTTTGGCACTGCAGATCTTTTCAAAACGGGGTAGCAGGCCTGACACTGCCACTCTCAAGTCCTGCTCAATGTTGAGCCTAGATCTGTACTTTGTTTTCAGTGAAGCAACAGCTGAAAAGCCAGCCTCACAGAGATAGGATGTGGCGAAGGGAAGAAGGATGCCTACAGCCCTCTGCCCTATGAGTGGATACTCCTTCTCCACACCAAGCCAGAATTCACTCAGTGTCTGACCATTGAACCTCAGCCTCAGGGTGGACTCAGAGGTCAGCTCGATGAGTTGGTCCTCTTCAGCAGAGCTGAAATCAGCAGGTGCTACAGATAGAGATACCTTATTTGTAATTAATTGCATATTAAACATAACACGATTCAATTTTACAACAATCCATTCCAGGTAGTTAGTTAGTAACATACATACAACATTAATAAAATATAGGCCTACAGCACAAAATAGTCACAGTTATATTTAGTCATCAAAATTGCCTACCAACCTGCTGCATTGAATGGATCCACCACCCAGTCATACTCAGCAGTGTTGTGTGGGAAGTATTTCTGGAACAATGCTCCCAGGGAAGAGATGTGTTGCTTCAGGCAGGGGATCACTGTGGTGGCATCACAATCACTGCTTTCTACAAACTTGGTCAGGTTCTGAAAAGGATCAGTATTTCCTTCATCAAGGCGCCTGCCCCACACCTCCAGCTTTCTGGTGAATGCGCTGACCTTATCTGCCAGGTGGGGTAGGTGTTTGTCTTTTCCTTGAAGCTGAAGATTCAGCTCGTTGAGCTTTCCAAACACATCACTGATATAGGCCAGTTTCATCAGGAATTCTAAATTACTGAACTTGCTTGCAGATTCGTGCATTCCCACCTCCTCCATAAACACCTGAATCTCCTCTCTGAGCTCAAAGACTCGGGACAACACTTTCCCTCGGGAGAGCCACCTTGCTTCACTGTGAAACAGCAAAGCAGAGTGTTCAGCTCCCATTTCCTCACACAGTGCAGAGAACAGACGTGCTTTCAGCGGGCGGGTTTTGATGAAATTTACAACACCGATCACTTCGGTCAAAACCTCATTTAGCTCAGGGCTAAGCTGCCTGGATGCGAGCGCCTCTCTGTGAATGACACAGTGTGTCCATTGCGCGTTTGGTGCGACGCGATTTATTAGCGCCTGCAGTCCCTTCCTTTTCCCGGCCATTGTCTGCGCACTATCTGAGCAAAACCCCACACAGTTCTCCCATTTCAGTCCGTGTTCTGTCAGGTAAGTGTCAAGAATCCCAAATAGCTCATTAGCTGTCGCTCTCCCTGTCACATGCTTGCAAAACAGCAAGTCTTCATTCATTGACTCCGAATCTACATAGCGGACATAAGAAATAAACAAGCAGTCCTTATTACTGTCAGTAGCCTCATCAACTTGCAATGCAAAACGTTTGTGTAGTTTCTCTGCGAGTTGTTCCTCAAAGTCCTCTGACATCTCACCTATGCGTCTTGCAATGGTGTCGTTGGACAGGGGAATGGTCTTCAATTTTGCAGCGGTTGTCTCATCAATCAAAGTTGACACCATATCCAGTGCAGCTGGGAGTATGAGCTCCTCAGCTATGGTGTGCGGTTTCTTGCACTTCGCAATTCTGTATGCAACCTTGAATGATGCTATTTGCGCTTTGGTACTTACGGATGCTGCTTTTGTCATATGAGTTTCTTGCTTTCTGTACTCTGTACGTTTTCTTTTAAAGAAGGCCAGTGGCTTCTTTGCATCATTGGGGTGTGTTGTCTCAATGTGCCTTTTTAACTTGTTTGGCTTCAGGCTGTCAATGAGAACCTCGATAACGAGGAGATGGACTCTGTTTCTGACGTTGAGTCAGAATTTTCAGTAGCTGACTCACAAGGTGACATGTATACGTTGGAGGAAATCAACATGTTCCTTGATGCAACATACGGGAAAAAAATGAACAGGGTGAATGAGTATTTTCCCAACAGTGAGAAATTTATAAGGACTGTGCTGATGTTGCAAAAGCGGGTTAGTCTTGATGACTTAGATGAAAAAAAACATTTTAGGCTACGAAAGCATGTCACCGCGATGAGGAAGGTGAAGAAGGTAAAGAAATTGAGCAAATCTAAATAAATGAAAAATATGATGCTGTTTCACTGGGTGTGTTTTATTTTCCATCTGTTTTCTCTGTCTGTTCACTGGTTTTCAGCCTCTAATTTCCATATGCACGGGTTAAGGGTTGGTTCTTTGAACATGAATGGCGGGAGGGATAGACAGAAGGGCTTTAGTGTCCGAACTGTGTGAACAAAAAAGATTAGATGTTTTGTTTTTACAGGAAACACACAGCAACATTGAAAACGAAGTGGAGTGGGGTTTAATGTGGAGGGGTCAGTAGGGTGGCTGTGTTGTTCGCACCTGGAATGGCTGTAAAAGTAACTTCCAGTGTTGAAATAGTAATGGGTAGGGTTCAGATGGTCAGGGCTGAGATTGGTGAGGTCAGTTTTTGTTTTATTAATATTTATGCTCCCAATCAGGGCTCAGAGAGACTGGACCTTTTTTAAAAATTGAAGGACGCCTTACAACAGTGTGGGCGGGAGGAATGCATCAATTTAGGAGGGGATTGGAACTGCACGGTGGATTTCACACTAGATAGGACCAGTGAAGAACCCCATCTACAGTCTTCCACACAGTTGTCTAGGATCATCAAACAGGCAGATTTTGTGGATGTATGGAGAATAAAGAATACACACGTTAGACAGTACACATGGGTGAGGATAAACGATGGGATCATTAGTGCAGCTAGATTAGATAGGTTTTATGTATCACATGTTTTTAGCCCTAAATTATTGAACAGTTTTATTTACCCTGTTGGTTTTACGGATCATCACCTCGTCACCATAGACTTTTATCTTTCCCCCAACACAAAGTGTAGTTTTTATTGGCATTTTAATGTTAAATTATTACAAGATAATTTATTTTGTGAAAAATGTCAAATGTTTTGGGAGATATGGAAGGGCAGGAAGGAAGAGTTTGACTCTTTAAGCCAGTGGTGCGAGGTAGGGAAAACAAACATCCGGGTTTTTTGTCAGCAGTACACTGCTCACTCAACCAGTAGGGTCAAGGCAGCCATTCAGACGCTAGAGCAGGAGATCAAAGACATTGAGGGTGGTCTCAGGGGGGGTTTTGATGGGGATTTTTTAAATAAGAAAAATAAAGAGCTCAGTAGGATTTTATGTGAGAGGGTGAAGGGAGCTATGGTGAGGGCATGTTTTATGAGGATCAAAGACATGGATGCACCTAGCTCCTTCTTTTTTAATTTAGAAAAATCTGTGGCTCAGACTAAGCAGATGGTATGCCTCCAGCTCCAAGATGGGAGGTTGACCACCGAACCGGCTGAGATGAGGAAGCATGCCGTAGGCTTTTATACTGCCCTCTACAGGGCGGAGGACTCCGATGCAGGAGCTTCAGCAGAGCTTCTGCAGGGGTTGCCCCAGTTGGGGAGGGAGGAGGTCTCTGCCTTGGACACCACGATCAGCCTAGAGGAGCTCACTGCTGCTGTGGGACAGTTAGCACCTGGTCGCGCTCCAGGCATAGATGGGTTGCCTGCAGACTTTTATAAACACTTCTGGAGCTGGTTGAGGACAGACTTTTTGGAGGTATTACAGGAGTGTGTTAGGGAGGGTGTCTTACCGGTGTCCTGCCGGCGGGCAGCACTCTCTCTACTTCCAAAAAAGGAGACTTGGCCCTGATTAAAAACTGGAGACCTGTGGCACGTTTATGCACGGATTATAAATTGCTGTCGAAGGTGTTGGCGAACAGACTAAAAGGCTATCTGGGAATACTGGTGCAGAAAGACCAGTCGTATTGCATCCCGGATGGGACAATAATGGACAATCTGTTTTTAATGAGAGATGTTTTAGATGTGTGTAAAATGTATGATTTGGATGTTGGTGTTTTATCTCTTGATCAAGAGAAGGCCTTTGATCGTGTTGACCATGTTTTTTTTATTTTCCACACTGAGGGCTTTTGGATTTGGGGAGGGTTTTTTAGCATTTATAAAATTATTGTATAAGGACGCGTCTTGTATGGTTAAGGTGGGGGGCGCGCTGAGCTGTCCTATTCCTGTGGAGAGGGGGATCAGACAGGGCTGCCCCCTCTCTGGGATGTTATACTCCCTGGTAATTGAACCATTTTTAAATAAACTCAGGAATGGTCTCACAGGGCTCTCCCTACCGGGGCTACCACAGAGCCCACCCTTAGTGGTGTCAGCGTATGCTGATGATGTGAGTGTTTTTATAAAGGAGCAGAGGGATGTAGAGGTTTTAGTTGAGGTTTTAGGTTTTTATGAAAAGGCCTCCTCTGCAAAAGTAAACTGGGAGAAGAGTGAGGCCTTGCAGGTAGGACAATGGCGGGATAGGGCAGCTCCCAGTCTGCCGGGGGGTCTTAAATGGGGAAGAGCAGGTATGAGGGTTTTAGGTTTGTTTTTAGGTACGGAGGAGTTTCAGAGGCAGAACTGGGAAGGTGTTGTGGAGAAGGTGTGCACCAGATTGTCTAGGTGGAAATGGCTGTTACCACAGCTGTCAAATAGGGGCAGAGTTCTGGTCGTTAACAACTTGGTCGCCTCGACCTTACGGCACAGACTGATCGTTCTAACTCCACCAAGGGGCCTGGTCGAGGAGATACAGAGGACGGTGGTGAGTTTTTTCTGGTCAGGCCAGCATTGGATTAAGGCCCCTGCATTGTACCTTCCAGTGGAGGAAGGGGGGCAGGGCCTTATAGACATTGCTGGCAGGATAAGGGCCTTCAGGCTGCAGGCAGCGCAAAGAATGATTTATAACTTGAGCTGGCGGGATACAGCCCGTCTTCTGATGAGGAGGGCTGGTCGCCTTGGCTATGATTACCAGCTGATCCTGCTCCAGCTTGAGCTAGTGGACCTTACTGGGCTGACGTCCTTCTATACGTCGGTCCTGCAGGCTTGGCAAGTTTTTAAGGTCCACAGAGGTACAGCAATAACACCTGGGATGTGGTTGTTTGAGGAGCCATTGCTGTATAATGCCCTCATAAGAACACCCATCTTGGCCTCTGCCAGCCTGCGGTCCAACCTGAGGGAGGCCGGTGTTGTGAAACTGGGCCACTTGGTGACCTTATCCATACAACAGCTGGCAGAGAAAACTCACATCAGATCCGTCAGAGTACTCGAGAGGTTGGTGGAGGAGGTCTGTGCATCCCTGCCGGAGCCCCTAAGAGCATTTGCTGAAAACCGTACTTTATCTGACCAATGGGATGATGAGTGGGAGTATGTGTTTCCGCCTTTGTTTGTCTCCCCTGCTGTTGGCGAGTGGCAGGAAGGAGGGGGGGCTACTGTCTTTTACAACCCCGGAGTTGGGGGAATTTGAGACGTTAAGCAAGAAGGCGGTATATTACAGCTGTGTGAAGGTCTCACACTTGGGTTCCTTGGCGGGGATCGAGGCATCGAGGTGGACTGAGTTCTTCGCTCCAGACTCTTCCCCGAAAGGCTGCTGGAGGTCCCTGTACAAGTCCCCCTGTGAAAAACGGACAGGTGACCTCCAGTGGAGGATTATACATGGGGCCATAGCCACCAATAGACATCTGGTGCACTTGAACCCAGACATAGTTGAGGACTGCCCGT
Source organism: Nansenia antarctica (assembly GCF_963989245.1). Lineage (NCBI taxonomy): Eukaryota > Metazoa > Chordata > Actinopteri > Argentiniformes > Microstomatidae > Nansenia > Nansenia antarctica. Next base: position 30,304,647 of record NC_137675.1, on the reverse strand, counting down.
TTTGCTCAGCAGGGGAGTCCTTACAGCACCTTTTCATCCAGTGTCCAAGACTGAGGGCTATTTTTAGTCAGCTGGAGGAGTTTTTTATGGGGTTGGGAACTGTCTTTTCTTTTAAACTTTTTATCTATGGTCCACGATATTCGGCGGCAAAAAGGTTTTTACATGTTTTATTAAATTATTTATCAGGAGTGGCGAAACTGGCCATATGGAAAACCAGAAAGAATTGTATCCAGGGTCAGGGGTCAGTAGACCCACTCCTGATGATGTGTGGATTGCTGGCAGCACGCCTCAGGCTGGAGTTTGTTTTTTACCAGTTAACTGATAATTTAGATGCTTTTATGAGTATTTGGGGTATTGGGGAAGTTTTATGTTCTTTGCAACAAGGGCTGCTGGTGCTTCATTTTTAAGTTTTTTTTTTTTCTTTTCTATATTTTGAAATGTGGTCCTTTTTTTGATTTTGATGGTTGTGCTTTTCTTATGAAGTAAATTAAATAACCTGTATGTTTTGAAAGGTGAATAAAGAAAAAGGTAAATCTCAATCTCTCTCTCTCTCTCTTTCTTTCTCTCTCTCTCTCTTTCTCTCTCTCTCTCTTTCTTTCTCTTTCTCTCTCTCAACTCTCCACTCTCTCTCTCTCTCTCAACTCTCCACTCTCTCTTTCAACTCTCCACTCTCTCTCTCTTTCTTTCTCTCTTCTCGCTCTCTCTCCCTCTCTCTCTCTCTCTCTGTCTCTCTCTCTCTCTTTCTCTCTCCCTCTCTCTCTCTCTCTCTTTCTCTCTCTCTCTTTCTTTCTCTCTCTCTCTCTCTCTCTCCCTCTCTCTCTCTCTCTCTCTCTCTCTCTCTCTATCTCTCTCTCTCCTTCTCTCTCTCTCTCTCTCTCTCTCTCTCTCTCTCTCTCTCTCTCTCTCTCTCTTTCTCTAGACTGGCCAAGTCCACTCTGACTCTGATCCCTCTGTTGGGGATCCATGCCATCCTCTTCACCTTCGTCATCGATGAGTCCGTCCCCAAAGGCTCCATGATGCGTCTCATACGCCTCTTCTACGACCTCCTGTTTAACTCCTTCCAGGTCAGGGGTCAAAATAACTTCCTGTACTCAGTAGCTCGCAGTCGTTGGAATGTTTTGGTGTCCCTAACAGCTGAGGTTAGGATTGGGGAGGTGGCTAGCCTACCTCTAGTGTAGCTCACAAGATAACCCATTTTCAATAACGTTTTACTGCCGATGTTGGCATTCGAAAGCCATAATTATGGTTGTTATGGTGATTAGGATGTAATAGAGGTGTAATTATGTAGTAATATAATTATTTGTCTTTTATAATTGTGGACCTGAGGAGTTTTTATTTTTATTTTTATTATTATTATTATTATTATTATATGGCTATTCAGATTCAGGAAACTTTTTAAAGTTTTGGGGCAATTTTGGGGAATCTGGACCTTTAAAAAAGACATAACAAACGTTCAGCATCAGCGACTAAAAATGTTGAGTCAGGTCAGGTACACAAGTACCTGGCTATCAGTCAGCGTTTACATTGATCAGTGCAGATAAGGCCCAGGCCATGAAGGCAGATTTATCTGCCCTGCTTGATAACATCAGTTGAACCTCAGAAAGACAGAGGGTGTTTCACAATCACTTAAACTCGCTCCACTTATCTGGAGCTTCCTATTGTTTGAGCGATGAGGGGTGGAATAGAGTTGTACTGAGGGGCGGGTTTGAGTTGTAGTGTACTTGTAATGCAGTGTTAATTTTGGCCAAAGATGGTAAATGGTAAATGGACTGTACTTATATAGCGACTTTATCCAAAGCGCTTTACAACGGCCTCTCATTCACCCATTCACACACACATTCACACACCAATGGCGGCAAGCTGCCATGCAAGGCGCCGGCCCGCTCACTTGTTGTCCAAGGACACTTCGACATGTGGCCAGCCGGGGCTCGAACCGCCGATCTGCCAACCTGGCGATCATTAGACGGCGGCTCTACCTCCTTAGACACTGCCGCCCCTAAAAGATGCACACCAGTTCTAGTCACACCCAGTCACCTCCATCCTAGTTCCAGTCCATTTCCGGTTGACGAAAACCGAAAACATTCCAGTCCAGTTTCAGTCCACAAAAACTCCACAAAACATTTGAGTCTAGCCCTAGTCATTGACGAATTGTAGACCAAAACCACACTAAAATGCCTTCGGTCTTCGTCAACCAAAACCAGACCAAAACCAGACCAAAACCAGACCAAAACCAGACCAAAACCAAGATGAAACGTCTAAAAGCCTGCCAAAATGAACAGTGTTGTAATGGGGCTGTGTGGTCTACTATCAGGGTGATGATGTTGTGTTTCCATGGTGATGATGTTGTGTTTCCCCTGCTTCCTTCCACAGGGGCTGCTGGTGGCCATCTTGTATTGCTTCGTCAACAAAGAGGTGAGTCTTAACCTCCATTCATCTGAAGGGGAAATCAGGGCTCTTCAATAATATTCGGGGCCCCTCTGATCAAAGCAATCCCAGAGATTGATTCATTCCCTAGAATGAAAGGATCTGTCGATATATCATTATTGGTCAACTGTATTTCACTCCCTGCTCCATGACGTGACCCTTACTATTACTTTCAATACTGGACTACTGTATAGTTTCTCTCTCTCTCTCTCTTTCTCTCTCTCTTTCTCTCTCCCTCTCTCTCTCTTTCTGTCTCCCTCTTTCTCTCTCCCTCTTTCTCTCTCTTTCTGTCTCTCTCTCTCTTTCTGTCTCCGTCTTTCTCTCTCCCTCTTTCTCTCTCTTTCTCTTTCTCTCTCTCTCTTTCTGTCTCCCTCTTTCTCTCTCCCTCTTTCTCTCTCTTTCTGTCTCTCTCTCTCTCTCTCTCTCTCTGTCTCTCTCTCTCTCCCTCTCTGTCTCTCTCTCCCTCTCTCTCCCTCTTTCTCTCTCTCTCTCTCTCTCTCTCTCTCTCTCTCTCTGTCTCTCTCTAGACTGGCAAAGTCCACTCTGACTCTCATCCCTCTTTCAATCCTGGACTACTCTTTGGGGTACAACCATGTTGTTTTGTAATGTCTGAGTAGTTTGTCTTATCGTGTGTCCTGTTGTGCCGTTTTCGGAAATGTGAAAATGTTTATGACAAGAAATATGAAAAAAAACAACAACCTTGATTCAAGTCTCCCAACAAGCAATCCTGATGGAGTGCTGCTGGCTGCTGCAGACATCAGATCATCTCTGTAATATAATATATACTTGATGTATTATTTGTCAAGATAGTAATCTATTGAAAGCCTCTCTCTTTCGCTGTACCCCCATCATTCTTTATTCTTCTTTCTTTCTTTCTTTTGTTCTTTCGCCCTCTCTCTCTCGCTCCCCCTTCCTCTGCCTCTCCTGCTTCCTCTCACTTTCAATCTCTCATTCTCAATCACATTCACTCGCTTTTGTTCTCTTTCTTCTTTTTCCTCTGTCTCCCATTTCTCTCTCTTCCGCTGACCCTCATCACTCTCTCTGTCACTCTGTTTCCCTCTCCCCCCCACCTCTATCTCCTCATCTCTCTCTCTCTCTCTCTGCCCCCCCACCTCTCTCTCTCTCCCTCTCTGCCCCCCCAACCTCTATCTCCTCATCTCTCTCTCTCTCTCTCTGCCCCCCCAACCTCTATCTCCTCATCTCTCTCTCTCTCTCTCTGCCCCCCCAACCTCTTTCTCCTCATCTCTCCCCCCCCCCACACCTCTTTCTCCTCATCTCTCTCCCCTCCCCTCCTCCCCCCCCCCCATCTCTCCAGGTCCAGTCCGAGATGCTGAAGAAGTGGAAGCGCTGGAAGCTGGGCAAGGACATCGAGGAGGAGTACCGCCACACCCACAGCCAGACGCCCCACGCCAAGGGCAACAGCATCACCGCCGGCAACCAGGCGGACCTGCTCAACGACGACAACAACCCCCCCGGCGGCGGCACCAATGGCACCAACGACGCCCGGGGTGGGGGTGGTGGGGGGGGACGAGGAGGTGGAGGGACGAGCCCCCCCTCCCCCGAACCCGCCCCCAAGTCCTCCCGCTGCGGCGGAGGCGGCGGCGGCGGCGGCGGCTCGGAAGAGACCCGCAGGCTGGTGTTCCCCTCCTGTCGCCACGGCAACGGCAAAGGAGGAGGAGGAGGAGGCAAGACGAGGTCGTCCGCCCTGCAGTTCCCCTCCCCGCCACGCAGGGGCGCCAGCAGCACCAGCGACACCCTGACCGAGGACATCAGCTTGGAGGAGAGGGTGCAGTGTTACGCCGCCTCGCGGTCGCCCGAGGGCGCGGAGAGCAATTTCTAACCAGGGGCGAGGAGGGGGGGAGGGAGGGAGGGAGGGCGGGGGATAGGGGGTGGAGAGAACGAGAGCTTCCCCCCCCCCCCCCTCCCAAAGGTTTAATTGATGTTTATTGTCCCTCAAGAAGACCTCAGACCGTAGAATCTGGACCTACAATGAGTGGGGTACCCCCTGAGTGGTTATTGAGGCTTGAAGAGAAGGGAGACGCCCCCTACTGGTGGGGGTGAGTGGTACGCGTAGAGGTCAGGAAGATGAGGGTGGCGTGACGAAACTTTGATTAAGTGTCTGTCTGTCTTCGGGACCCCGAGCGGCGCTGGGATTTCGGGGAGCGCAACGACGACGGCGGCGGACAAGCTAACACTGACTTCAAAACATCGCGAGTGACGATGAACCGCTAACGGGGGCGACACCGCTAACGTACCGCTATTGCAAGCCGTGCTAAGCTCGTGTGTGGATGACCGCTAAAAGGAATGCTTACCCAATGCTCCCCTGTGTCTCTTTCCTTGTGCTACTGTGAGCCATGCTTGTTAACCTGTGTATGTGTGCTACCGTGGAAACCCCTGGCAGCCACCGTAATCTTCTTCTTTCTTTCTTCTTTTTTTTTTTTTAAACCGAATTACCCGTGGAATTAGCAGCTAGCGACTCAGCTAGACAATTCGAATGAATTAAGTGTCAAATTAACGTCACGATGGATTGAAGTTCACACACACTTTGAACGACGATACCTCTGTGTTATTATACAAACCCTCACGGGCATGTGTCCGCACACACACACACACACACACACACACACACACACACACATACACACACACTCCCACACACACACCCACACACACACACACACACCCACCCACACCCACACCCACACCCACCCACACACACACACACATGCACCCCCCCCCCCCCCACACACACACACACACACACACACTTTGAATGACAATACATCTGTCTTATTACACAAACCCTCACGGGCATGTGTCCGCACACACACACACCCACACACACACCCATACACCCACACACACACACACACACACACACACACACACACACACACACCCACACCATCCCCCCTCCCCCCCCCCCCCCCACACACACACACACATCCCAAAGCGTGCCATTTCAACCCAAAGCACCCCCCCCCCCCCCTCCCCCCGGGGGTTCAGGTCCAGGACAGGATCCATACCCAGGAGACCCTGCTTCCCCAGCTGTGAATGTTCCAGAATGTTCCCCTCCTCTCACCCCCTCCCTCCCCCCTCCCTCCCCCCTCCCCCGAGGCTGCTAGGATTGTGGAACGCCAGACCCTACTATCTATCTCCTAGAGAGCATGATGGGTAGTTTCTGAGGGTGGGATGTATGGCCAGCGTTTATGAGGTCATTGCAGTATGTACAGAGTTAAAGTTATTCAGGTTTGAAAAACAACAAACAGCCAATCAACTATAATAACTTAATGATGCGTCCTACCGGCTTTTACCTAGGCACTGTCCCCCCCCCCCCCCCCGCCTCCCTCCCTCCCCCCCCTCCCTCCCCCCCTCCCTTCCCCCCCTCGCTCCCCTATCCACGACCCAATGTATGTCTGAATGTATGTGTTACTGTGGACAGTACAGCACTGTGGGCGTGGTTTAAGTTTAATGTCTGTACATAGAGATGAAGATATCCTCTGTTGAACTCATGGTTTAAATTCTATCAAGCTAATGTTGAATATGAATATGAATATGAATATGAATATGAATATGAATATGAATATTATTATTATTATTATTATTATTATTATTATTTGTATTTGTATTATTATTATTATTATTATTAATTCCATCACACCAAGGTTCAAATCGTATTTGTTTACTTTAAATAATGTATCTGTGCTTGATTGAGCTTGCCTGGCGCAATGAAGCCATTGGAATAGTGCGCCAGACAGGCTCAGTCAAACTCTGAGTATTTGAAAGAAAACAAATACAATTTAAAGCCCAGATAGTCAGCTATCCTCACCCAGCCCAGTTTAAAAGTGTGTTATGCCACCGCTGCAATGGTGTGTGTGTGTGTGTGTGTGTGTGTGTGTGTGTGTGTGTGTGTGTGTGTGCACTGTACATACAAAGATATATTTAAAACAAAAGAAAAAGGTGAAAAAGGAAACCATGTTGTTTTGTGTCCCACATTTTCAATCAAGACGATTCAAAAGATGATGATTATTAAAAAGCGACGATGACCAACTGTCTCTGAAGACGTGTCTCTCTGTCATTCGGATCTCTAGCATAAAGCTTTGTGTCAATGTTCCGGGAGCTTCCGTCAGCCACAGTTGAAAAGAACCCAGCAATCAACTGCCTCCTTTCCACCAACGCAAACCGATAGTTCTAGTTCTGGTTTAGGGTTAGGTGGGAACCGATAGTTCTAGTTCTGGGTTTAGGGTTAGGTGGGAACCGATAGTTCTAGTTCTGGTTTAGGGTTAGGTGGGAACCGATAGTTCTAGTTCTGGGTTTAGGGTTAGGTGGGAACCGATAGTTCTAGTTCTGGGTTTAGGGTTAGGTGGGAACCTATAGTTCTAGTTCTGGTTTAGGGTTAGGTGGGAACCGATAGTTCTAGTTCTGGGTTTAGGGTTAGGTGGGAACCTATAGTTCTAGTTCTGGTTTAGGGTTAGGTGGGAACCTATAGTTCTAGTTCTGGTTTAGGGTTAGGTGGGAACCTATAGTTCTAGTTCTGGTTTAGGGTTAGGTGGGAACCTATAGTTCTAGTTCTGGATTAGGGTTAGGTGGGAACCTATAGTTCTAGTTCTGGGTTTAACGCTAAGGTTGTGGGTTTGATTCCTGTTGGGACAGTATGTACTGCTTCTCTCACTGCAGTGTAACTGACTGCGTCAGCTAAATGGCATAAGACTCCCAGAGAAATGATGTCACTTAAATATCAACAATGACAGCTCTTTGTGTCTAATCACTTCCAACTGTATCTAACTAGAAAGAGACACAAGTGTTGAGACATTCTGCGGCAGCTGTATTAGGGAAAGAGAGTGAGAGGGGGAGAGGGAAAGAGAGAGAGAGAGGGAGACAGAGAGAGAGCGATGGAGGGAGAGGGAGACAGAGAGAGAGTGCGCAAGGTAGAGAGAGAGAGAGGGAGACAGACAGAGAGAGAGAGGGAGACAGAGAGAGAGAGACAGAGAGAGAGGGAGACAGAGAGAGAGAGAGGGAGAGAGGTAGAGTGAGAGAGTGCACAAGGGAGAGAGGGAAAGAGAGGTAGAGAGAGGTAGAGAGAGAGAGTGTGCAAGGGAGAGAGAGAGGGAGAGAGAGCGATGGATAGAGAGAGAGTCAGATAAATCCATCGGTCATGGGCGTGTTGTCAAATTGGAGTTAACTCAGTGTTTGTAGACTCTTATGAGCCATGCCGTTTGTTAGCGTATAGCTTCTTCGCGTGACATTGGGCTCTCTCTCAGAGGCGTGCTCATGGACTGATGTGTTTGATGTGGCTAAATAATTGACTCCCCGGCTTTCCTATGATCTGTTTGTATGCATCCCCCCACGCACAACACACACACACACACACAATAAATAAATGACATCCAGAATACATTACTTTCGACGCTAAATGAATGGGATTGCTTGGGTACGGATGAAAGGGTCTGTGAAACGAACGTCAATAGTCATGAATACGAGAGAGGGGTGTGGTTGTGGGGGTCTGTTGAATCAATAATTAGGTATGATCTAAAAACCGAGCTCAGTCTGCAGACTTAATTGTCTTTTATGGCGCGTCCTTTGTTCGAAACCCTCCGAGGCGAACGCTGTCCTCGTGCGTAGAACGACAGCCCCTACTCGACCCGTCGACCTCTTGACCTCTTGACCTCTCCAGAGACAGTAGCGGGGGAGTGAGTGGCTCATGCTCGATATTTTTTATTGTTATTATTATTATTTTAAATTGGTAACGAGGTAGGCAATTAGGTTTAGGGTTTATTTACGATGTCCATTTGATGATGTGACAGTGTGGAAAACTCCTTAGACAGAGATTAGAAAAATATTGTTTTCTTTATGTTATCATGCTCTTACAAAAAGTGCTAAGTGCTCTGGTGCTAAGTGCTACTTTTTGCACCAGAGCACAGAGCATGATAAAATAAAATAAAAAAATCTCTGTCTAAGGGAGTTTTCCTTAAAGTTTATGCAGTGTGCGAGTTCCTCTACATTCACTGTCTCATCATTTTTTTAAACTACCGCACCTACAACCAATCACTGGAAGAGAAAAAGGACACCGCAAGGCGCAACAGTTTTCCCTGGACTCATTTGATGATGTTTACATGCCATGAAGCTGACGCTGTCATCCAAAGAGGCTTACATAGCTGGGAGTGCATACATGGTCCCGGCAGGAATCGAACTCACAACCTACAAGCGTTGCTAGCACCATGCTCTACCAACTGCCACGGATGTTGTTGCAGTTCAGACGATGCTGTGGGGCCGGGAGGCTCGCCATGGGGCGGATAATGAGACCGCGTCCAGACAAAATGTGACGGCAGCTGGTGAAAGGATCAAGTCGGCAACCGACCAAATGTTCCGACTTTTATTCAGAGGAATGTAAATACATGTCGACGTTGTTGAAAGTCAATGACACACTCGCTAGTCAACTAACACAGCTTGTTTGGTTTTGTGAGCCTCCTAACAAGGTAAAGTAGTGTTGTACTTAACTAGGTAGTAGTGGGGACCACCGAATCCATTGTATTGCAATATTTACATCTTTCAGAAGAAAACTCAGACCGAAAAAATAATAATTTGGATTGGTTGCTGACTTGTTCCCCCTTTCACCAGCTGCTGTCACAAATACCTCAGCCAGGCAGAATAAGCCTACAAGAGGATGACTAACCTAAACCAGATGTTGCTACTGTAAGGGTTAGGGTTAGCCTAATCTAGCCCTAACCCTAACCATCTGTGTCACAATAAGCCTACAAGTGGATAACTACCAACCTAAAACAGCTGTTGCTACGACTACCATCTGTGTCATTGAACTGCACTCCTCTTTCACCGACAGACAGCTGTTGTTGGAATTGTGCGCTCGCAGATTTTCCTGCGATTGCACTTGGTATTTGGATCAAACTCATGTTTAATAATAGATGCATGTCTACTAAACAGTCATTTACACACACACACATACATGCACACACATACACACTCACACTCACACACACTCACACACACACACACACACACACAACCCCACCCACACACACACACACACCCCCACCCACACACACACACACATACACATACACACACACACACACGCACACACACGCACACACACACACACACACACACACACACACACACACACACTGGGCAATCAGTGGACATGGACACGTTTCACCTTCACCTAATTGCATCAGGGATGCGTGTGTGTTCATGTGTGAAGGGCCATGATGAACTCCTTACACCAGCTGGCCAGGCTCATCTTTAACGTCTCTCCCGCCAGACACACTTCAACGCAATTACCTGAAGTCCAAATATCTGAAGACCAATTACCTGGGCTGGGTCTTCAAAGGCCCTTACATACCTGTCTCCTCTCCACCATACCTGTACTGTCATCATCACCAGGGTGGTCGTAAACAACGCTGATGGTAATCAACACTGAGGATTATGTCATCTTATGTCAAGCTCTTATCTGGCTTATCTAGCTTTTAGATCCCAATCCTTGAGGAACCCTAGACGCCCCCTGGCCCTCAGTACTGACCAGAGAACCCAGAGTGGTTGGGCCTGCCAGTATCACCTGGTCCAGGCATACAGGTGAACCCAGAGTGGTTGGGACCTCCAGTATCACCTGGTCCAGGCATACAGGTGAACCCAGAGTGGTTGGGACCTCCAGTATCACCTGGTCCAGGCATACAGGTGAACCCAGAGTGGTTGGGACCTCCAGTATCACCTGGTCCAGGCATACAGGTGAACCCAGAGTGGTTGGGACCTCCAGTATCACCTGGTCCAGGCATACAGGTGAACCCAGAGTGGTTGGGCCTGCCAGTATCACCTGGTCCAGGCATAGAGGTGTTCTTATGGTGACAAATGTACTTTGGATAAAAGCGTCTGCTGAATGTCAAACATTTTAATGTGAATGTGAATGTGAATGTAGAAGCGCTAATGCTCGATAACAACCTGTCACCTCTCATCTCCATGTCCCTAAATCAAAAAAATGAAGAATGGAGAATAAACCATATCGTCAAAGGTGAGAATATGATTAAAACGTAAATGTCACGACCACACACACACACACACATACACGCACACGCATACGCACACGCACACGCACACGCACACGCACACACACAGACACACAACACGCCCACAGACACACAAGCACGTGCGTGTGCGTGCGTGCTTCTGTGGGCGTGTGTGCGCGTGCATGTGTGCACGTGTGTGTGTGTGTGTGTGTGTGTGTGTGTGTGTGTGTGTGTCTGTGCGTGTGCGCGCATGCGTGTGCGCATGCGTGTGCGTGTGTGTGTATGTGTGTGTGCGCACGTGTGTGTGTGCGTGTATGTGTGTGCGCGCGCGTGTGTGCGTGCGTGTGCGTGTGTGTGTGGTCGTGACATTACGTTTTAATCATATTCTCACCTTTGGTGATGATGCTCCGTTCTCCATTCTTCATTGCTTTTGATTAAAGTGCATGGAGATGTTAGGTGATAGGTTAGATAATAAGACAGCGAAACTGGGCTGCCTGTCCGCTCCTTGACCTCATGACCTTACGACCTTATGACCTTATGACCTAGCCCTAGCCAGTGATCCTCCTCTAGTTCCTCTCTCCAGATTTACTGCCATGCAATCAACTAGGTGGAATGTGGTGTTCCTGCTCTAGGCCCGGGGTCTAGACACAGGGTCAGCCATAGTCGGCGCCACTGGTGCCATTAGGGGTTAAGTGCCTTGCTCAAGGGCACATGCAAGCTCCCCTCCTGAGGCAGGGGATCAAACCAGAGACCTTCGGTTTGCCAGCCGGCCTCTCTGACCTCTAGGCTACACACCGCTTACCGCCGCCGCTACCAGAGTCTTCCTGATGTCTCTGGTGTGATTAATGGTAAATGGTAAACGGACTGCACTTGTATTATAGCGTCTCATTCCAAAGCGCTTTACAATGGTCTCTCGTTCACACACACACACAATCACACACCGATGGCGGCGCCGGCCCCGCTCATTGGGAGCAATTTGGGGTTCAATGTCTTGACACCTTGACACACGTGGCCAATCGGGGAACGAACCGCCAAACTTGCGATCATTAGACGCTGGCTTTACCTCCTGAGCCACAGCCGCCCCTTCTTCTTCTTCTTCTTCTTCTTCTTCTCCTTCTCCTTCTCCTTCTCCTTCTCCTTCTCCTTCTCCTTCTCCTTCTCCTTCTCCTTCTTCTTCTTCTTCTTCTTCTTCTTCTTCTTCTTCTTCTTCTTCTTCTCCTTCTCCTTCTTCTTCTTCTTCTTCTTCTTCTTCTTCTCCTTCTTCTCCTTCTTCTTCTTCTTCTCCTTCTCCTCTTCCTTCTTCTTCTCCTTCCTCTTCCTCTCCTCCTCCTTCTTCTTCTTGGGTCTCTTGTTGTTGCCATGGTCCCCCCCCCTGACTTCCTGTGTCTAAAAACAGGACAGGAAGCAGTAAACACGCGCCGCATGCAGCTGGGACAGGATGTGAACGTGACACCAGGGTGACTTAGGACTGACATGAGCGCGACACAGCGGGGGAGAGGAGAGGCGCTATCCGTCTCCTGTGACAGGGCCTATTGTGATGCCCACTTGAGAGTTCTAGAACACACATGGAGGGCGGGGCCTACAGAGACACAAACACAGAGAGAGAATCCCAGGCTTTAATTGGGTGTGTGTGTGTCTGCGTGTGCGTGTGTGTGTGTTTATGTTTGTGTGTGTCCCACAAAAACAGCACACAAAAACAGCACACTATCACAGCAGAAAGGGTGTTTAATTGTGTGTGTGAGTGTGTGTGTGTGTGTGTGTTTCTGTGTCAACCAGGCAAACCTCTTCCTAGTCCGGGGACTCCACCAATCAGCAGGAGCCACCTGGGCTGGTGGCAGCCAACCAACAGACCACATGGCTGGATCAGCTCCTAATTGTCAACCATGTTCAGCTGTGTTTGCCACACAGCTCCCACCACTTTGTCAGTCAGAGTACTGGGTCCTGGGTCGATGATTTAGCTGATTATTTGTGACATTTTGGTTTTGGTGGTTAGAAACACATCCATGGTGGGTGTTTGTGATGAATGTTTTGTTGCCGAAATTGTTGTCACAGCCATTTGTTTCTAAGCTTTCTAAGCTCAGGTAAAAGTATACATTTTGTTGTTGTTTGTTGATTGTCACTGATTTACATGGACGCACTGACACAGAGTAGCTGGGGCTACACACAGTGGGCTTAGGGGTGTAGGTGAACAGTTGTGTGTGTGTGTTCTTGTTTTAATGTCACTTATCAGGTTTTAGGGTAATGTTCTAGAAATGTTATTTAGTTCAGGTTTTGTTTACTTTGTAATACTTTAGGTATTAATGTTCACCACACCCATAGGGATTCTGCCTCTTGTTCTGTGTTCATGGCAAAAAGACTTTGACTGTTCTTCTCCCACAGCAAATAAAATACCTTTAATTATACAACAGTTAGTTCCGACCAAGTAATTTGATTGGACGAGAGGCATTCCATGAGTGGTGATATACAGTATAACAGCACTGGGACTTTTAACTATATGTATCACTCCGCCGCACAGATGTTCTACTAAATTACCGTTAATTAGACTACATTGTTTGTGTTCAGGTTACTAGGCAACAGTCCATTTGAAGTTTGTTGCGGAACTATTTTTTGTTTATTTTTATGATTAAATAAACAAACAAATCATAATCTGTTGTTGCTTATTACTGTTAACTAATAAATCGCGCTGTAGAACTGTTGTATAAAAGCAATATCACACTCGAGGTCGTGCTGTTATACTGAATATCAGCACGGCTGTGATTGTCCTGGGTACTCGGCCTGCGGCTTAATTTTCACCTTCAACATCTGGTACTTTGTTACTTCCTTTACCCCTAGCAAACACAGTCGCTAGTCAAGCCAAAACAACACAATGGATTGGGTGAGTAATCCCCACTGCTACCTAGTTAACTAGAACACTACTTTACATTGTTTAGCAGGCTCACAAAACAAGCTGTGTTGGTTGGCTAGCGAATGTGTCATTGATTTTCAACAACGGAAAATGTATTATGTTGAAATGTGTTTACGTTTTTCAAAATAAAAGTCAGTACGGTCCGTCGGTTGGCGACTTGTTCCCCCCTTTCACCAGCCGCAGCCACAACTTCTCTACTTGTATGTTGTGGTCCTTTAACTCCAGGCAGTGAGCTCCACAGAGCAGAGCCACCCAATTACACCAACCTTAACCGTATTAGCCTCTTCATGTACTAGCTGGATGATTAAACGGCCGTGTCCTGACTGGAATGGAACATCGTTAGTTCAGACTGGCCGCTCTAATGCGGGGTACACACATAAGGATTTTTTGGCCGGTTTTGGCCCGATTTTCGGATGTCTGAAAACGACAGAATTGAGAATCAAGGACCCCAATTGAAATAAGCCAGTGGCTTTCTTGGGTTTTTATCCTTTTAGTTGACCTTGTATGTAATATGTACTTTCATGTACCTACTTCTG
>NC_137675.1:30260764-30270764 GCF_963989245.1 Nansenia antarctica | reverse complement strand
TCCTGGTTACAGCTTAAAAGGCGTTCCAGTCCACAAGCTCTCTCTCTCTCCTCCAGCACCATTATTCTATATTACACCGTACAACACCCTCCTCGCCATACTTTCCTGCATTCACACACTACTGATACACTGATTTTCATACCCCATTGGATTATTGTTCAGTTTGGCATACCTTAGTTCTATTAAATTCTTGTTATTCTGATTATACATGGTGTGTGTGTGTGTCCCTTTTTGTTATGGTCCAGAGCCAGGCCGTAACAATGGCCCTTGAAGGATGTTCTAAAAATGTAAATGGCCCTTGACAGGAAAAAGGTTCCCCACCCCTGGTTTAGGGAGATGAACCTTGTATAAATAGAACCTCGTGATTGGCTGATAATTAGCCTCGTAACGTACATGAGAGGGCGTAGAGGGAGGAACATAGATGCTTTTCCCACACAGCCGAGTGCACGCACACACACACACACACACATACGCACACATACGCACACATACGCACGCACGCACACAGACAAACATGCATGCATGCATACACACACACACACACAATTAGTCCACTGTCACTCATCCCCCACTTTTTCTCTCACCCCCCCTCTCTCTCTCCCTCATCCCCCCCTCTCTCTCTCTCATCCCCCTCTCTCACTCTCTTTCATAACCTCATTAAAATAAAGTGTTTTCAACCCTCATATTTCTTACAGTACTCAACCAGGTAAAGCAGTAAAAGAGGTCAAACTAAAACAGCGTTTACAATAGAAGAGAAGAACAGAACTGATGATGATGATGATGGATTGTTGCGTGGAGAAAAAGCGGGGAGATGTATAATTACACTGGCCGTGGGAGGCAATAAAAGATACACACACACACTTACGCACCTGTGTGAGCACACACACACACACACACACACAGGTTTACAGGGAGAGACCCCAATCAATTTTGCGTGCGTCATTCATCAACATCTTTCGTTTAGACCAAATGAAAGAAAGAGACAGATCATACAGTAGCAATCTAATTGGTTCTTTTATGATTGTAGCACGAGGAGCAGCCATGCTTCTCTCTTCACACACACACACACACACACACACACACACACACACACACACACACACACACACACACACACACACACACACAGAGACAGAGACAGAGACAGAGACAGAGACACAGACACAGACACAGACACAGACACAGACACAGACACAGACACAGACACAGACACAGACACAGACACAGGCACAGGCACAGGCACAGGCACAGGCACAGACACAGACACAGACACAGACACAGACACAGACACAGACACAGACACAGACACAGACACAGGCACAGGCACAGGCACAGGCACAGGCACAGACACAGACACACACACACACACACACACACACACACACACATACACACATACACATATACACACATACACACACACACACACACACACACCACACACAAACACCACACACACATATACACACATACACACACACACACTACACACACACACACACATCAAAATGTTCAGACTTGTATTCAGAAAATAATAAAACAATTAAATAAATGTCAACGTTGTTGAAAATCAACGACACACTCGCTAGCCAAGCCAAAACAACGCAACGCAATGGATTCGGTGAGTAATCCCCACTACTCTACACTAACTAGGTAGTAGTGGGATTACGCAACATTTTTCAGAATAAAAGTCTGAACGGTCTGTCGGTTGGCGACTTGTTCTGGTTTCACCAGCTGCTGTCACAAATGTACGTAATGTATCAGTGAACATAGTAGCCTACAAAGTGTGAGCATATTTGTGTTACCTCAGAGCATACTACATACTCTATAGGCAAAGTAGCAATGTGGTACTTTTTGGGGGGCTCCAGAGTTTCAAATCCAGACAAATATTGAAGTACTCTCCACCCCCTGCACCAACCTATGGACCTTCGGCGGGGTCAGAGCTTTCAGTGTGGCAGCTCCCACCCTCTGGAACTCTCTCCCCATAGCGATCCGCAATGCCCCCCTACCCTGGACACCTTCAAATCAGCCCTCAAATCCCACCTAGAGAACTCTAAGGCCTTTGGCCTCTAGTCTAGTTTTGTCACTCTCGCTGTCTTTGTTTCTTTGTTTTGTTTTTCTGTTCTGTCTGTCTATGAAATCTGTAAAGTGTCCTTGGGTCTGAGAAAGGCGCTATATAAATCCAAGACATTATTATTATTATTATTATTATTATTATTGAAGCTCTTATTCAACAGAATCAATTCTGGAGTCAAACATTACAGGGGGGGGGGGGGGGGGCATAACTAACTAACTACACTGTTTTATCGACCTTCAAGCAGACCATCTGTCGTTTTGGGTGATAAGGCGATGAATTTACCACAGGGGCTAGGGGTGTTTGGAGGCAATTTCGGGAGCGACTCATGTCAGTTGAAATGTTTATGGGACCCCCAAGGCCCTATCAGAGGGGTCACAACGACTTGAACACGGTGAGTTACGTTAAGCAACTTCTGCTCCTCAAGTCCCAGTGGGGGCGTTGCTGAGGGCAGAGGTAGTGACCCCAGAATCCTCCTCTTCTTCCTCTTCCTGTCACCCGCAGTCATTACCTTCCCAGGATCCCCGGCTCCGACCTATAGCCTTTGACCTAACGCATACCGAAACACACACACACACACACACAAACACACACACACACACACACACACAAACACAAACACACATACACACACGCAGTAAACAGACACAGTAAAACACAGACACACACGCACACTGTGTACGGACATAGTACAACACACACACACACACACACACACACACACACACACACAGACACACACACACACACACACGCAGTGTACGGACACAGTAAAACACACACACACACACACACACACACAAACAAACACACAGACAAACACACATACACACACACACACGCACACACGCAGTGTACAGACACAGTAAAACACACACACACACACAGTCCAGATGTGGAGGGTTATGTTCTGAGCATTTGCACGCCACAGTGTTAGAGGGTTTGACCCCGCGGCCGTAAATAACCTTCCCCCCTCCAGGGGGGCGGACGGACACCATCAGCACTGAGTCAGGCTCACGCACGTGGAAACGGTAGAGGACCGACTCTCTGATGTCTCTCTGCCATCTCTCTCACTCCGACTCACTCTCTCTCTCTCCCTCCATCTCTCTCTCCCTCACTCTGTCTCTCTCTCTCTCTCCCTCACTCTCTCTCTCTCTCCCCCTCACTCTCTCTCTCCCTCCGTCTCTCTCCCTCCCTCACTCTCTCTCTCCCTGCGTCTTTCTCCCTCACTCTCTCTCTCCCTCCATCTCTCTCTCCCTCTCTCTCTCTCTCTCTCTCTCTCCCTCAATCTCTCTCTCTCTCTCCAACTCCTTTCCTCCATCTCTCTCCCTCCCTCACTCTCTCCCTCCATCTATCTCTCTCCCTCCATCTCTCTCTCCCTCACTCTCTCTCTCTTTCCCTCCAACTCCTTTCCTCCATCTCTCTCCCTCACTCTCTCCCTCCATCTCTCTCACTCCCTCACTCTCTCTTCCTCCAACTCCCTCCCTCACTCTCTCTCTTCCTCCAACTCCCCTCCCTCCGACTCTGCCTCACTTCTCCATCTCGCTGCTTTCTCCTCTCTCTCTCTCTCTCTCCTCTCTCTCTCTCTCTCTCTCTCTCTCTCTCTCTCTCTCTCTCTCTCTCTCTCTCTCTCTCTCTCTCTCTTTTCTTCTCTTCCTTCCCTCCTTCAATCTTTTGAACCGCGGGTCTTTGGTCACTTCTTTCTTTCTCCCGAGCTCAGTCAGTGCCTCCTCATCTCTCGTCTTGTGTGTGTGTGTGTGTGTGTGTGTGTGTGTGTGTGTGTGTGTGTGTGCCACTGAGGGCATCAGTGTGTGAGCTCTAGGCCTGGTGGAGAGATCAGGCAGGGCCGGGGGCCAGCCAGGCCCAGAGAGGCACTCTGAGACCTGGGGAGACCAGAGGAGGGGTGGGGGGTAACCCTGGAGCCAACACAAACAACCACCAACATCCGGTCTACTCAGTTGGAGATGAGAGAGAAAGAGAGGGGAAGAGAGAGGGGGGAAGAGAGAGGAGGGAAGAGAGGGGGGAAGAGAGAGAGGGAGAGAGAGGGGAAGAGAGAGAGAGAGAGAGGGGGGAAGAGAGAGGAGGGAAGAGAGGGGGGAAGAGAGAGGGAGAGAGAGGGGAAGAGAGAGGGGGGAAGAGAGAGGAGGGAAGAGAGGGGGTAAGAGAGAGAGGGAGAGAGAGGGGAAGAGAGAGAGAGAGGGGAAGAGAGAGAGAGAGAGGGGGGAGAGAGAGAGAGGGAAAGAGAGAGAGGGGGAGAGAGAGAGAGGGAAAGAGAGAGTGGGGAAGAGAGAGAGGGGAAGAGAGAGAGGAAGAGAGAGGGGGAGAGAGAGAGAGGGGGAGAGAGAGAGGGCGAGAGAGAGGAAGAGAGAGGGGGAGAGAGAGGAAGAGAGAGGGGGAGAGAGAGAGAGAGGGAAAGAGAGAGAGGGGAAGAGAGAGGGGGGAAGAGAGAGGGGAAGAGAGAGAGAGGGGAAGAGAGAGGGAGAGAGAGAAAGAAAGAAAGATAATTGTTCTGTTTCTATGTGTGTGTGTACTCTCTCCATCTCAACCATTTTAGAATGAGATAAGAATCCAAGTTTCAAGTTTATTGTTACGTCACGTTACACACACCTTAAGGGCCGGTTTCACAGACAAGGCTTAAGCCTAGTCCTGGACTAAATCACACTTTCAATGTAAAATCTCCAGTGAAGATGCTTTTTAGTCCAGGATTAGGCTTAAGCCTTGTCTGTGAAACTGGCCCTAAGTGTAAAAGAGTAAAACATTCTTAGCCTTGACATTGCAGCACAAGACACTAGGGGCAATAGGCATAATGCAAGATAAAAATAAAATAGCGACAATAGTATAGGACATGAGTGACGAATAAGACAGGATACAATTAGCACTATGGTGCAATTTGCAGACAATAAGGCACCAGGCATAATTCAATAAAAAAGTGTCAATAGTACAGGACATGAGTGACAGTAGAAAGAGACTGTGAGCTTAAGGTTTAGGTAGTCTGTATACATGGGGTGTGTTAAGGTTTAGGTAGTCTGTATACATGGGGTGTGTTAAGGTTTAGGTAGTGTGTATACATGGGGTGTGTTAAGGTTAGGTAGTCTGTATACATGGGGTGTGTTAAGGTTTAGGTAGTCTGTTTACATGGTGTATACATGGGGTGTGTTAAGGTTTAGGTAGTCTGTATACATGGGGTGTATTAAGGTTAGGTAGTCTGTATACATGGGGTGTGTTAAGGTTTAGGTAGTGTGTATACATGGGGTGTGTTAAGGTTTAGGTAGTCTGTATACATGGGGTGTGTTAAGGTTTAGGTAGTGTGTATACCAGGGTTTCCGTTAACCGGTAATTCCCGGACTTTGTCCGGTAAAAGTTGTTGAAGTCCGACAAATTGAAAACTCGTCGGACATAAATGTCCGGTGAAAAGAATTCCCTCTAAGCACAATTTGAATACAATTCGCTAAAGTTCACATTCTGATTCCTTCTATTTTAAAAAAGACGAATATATAGGCTATGTATTTATTTTATTATGATATGATTTGACACCGGCATGATGATGACTCCTAATGTGTAGGCTGCCTATGCGAAACAGCGGTTGTTTCCGGTGTGCGCTATAACTCGTGCACAATCGAGTCGAGGCAGAGAGGAGGATAGCGATGTTTCTCTCTGTGATAGTGTGATTATGCAAGCCTTTTCTGAAAGGGATGAGAACCCGATTGTTTCAGCTTCTCCCAGGGAGAAAGTGGTAGAGTTACCATCCTCCCCGAGTCCTACCATACCATCCGCTGACAGCCTATCTCTGCCTGTAACCGGCGAGCGATTGCGTGTCGCTCAAGTAGCTGATCAGTCATTAAACAAATGTTTTTTACATGCAGCTAGTGAGGAATCTGAAATAGGGGGCAACGTAGTTTATTTCCTTAACGATGGGATATTAATGCGTAAATGGTCTCCTCCTAATGCAAATGGTTGTGAGTGGAATACTGTAAAACAAGTGGTTGTGCCTGTGGGTTATAGACAACAGGTGTTATCTGTAGCACATGAGAGCCAGTGGTCAGGACATTTAGGTATAACTAAAACTTATCAGCTGATATTGAAACATTTCTTTTGGCCCGGACTGAAGGCGGATGTTGCCAAGCACTGCCGCTGTTGCCATACTTGTCAGATGGCGGGTAAGCCTAATCAATCCATTCCACCCGCACCATTGCATCCCATTCCTGCTATAGGGGAGCCATTTGAACGTGTAATAATTGATTGTGTTGGACCTTTGCCTAGGACTAAAAGTGGAAGTCAGTATTTGCTTACTATTATGTGCGCTGCTACTCGTTTTCCCGAAGCTGTTCCGTTGCGTAACATATCAGCCAGCTCAGTGGTGAAAGCTTTAACAACGTTTTTTTCCACATTCGGTCTTCCTCTTGTTATACAATCTGACCAGGGCACTAACTTTCAGTCTAAGCTTTTCAAACAAGCCCTAAGAACGTTAGGGGTACGATGTCACGCCAGAAGCCTACATGCTTGCACTGTTCAATAAAATGTTATACATCTAGACATTGTGGTATTTTTTTATATACCTATCCCAGCCTGCCTATTGTTTCTCAATAAACAGTTATGTTCTCCTCATTGACATACTCCCGAGTCCGATTAAGTATGATTTGACAGGCAGCTAAACGAAATGCCTTCCCAACCAGCGAGACCTGGTTATAGAAATGACGTTGTTTTATTGATTAAAAAAAAGGGTAAAACTGGAAAGAGAAAATAGAAAACTCACATTAATCCCAAACAATTTAACAAACTTCAGTTAACGTAATGTGGAGTCTGTTCATTGATCGATGCTGTCTGTTCAGTTCCCAGTGAGGCGCCCGTTCAGCGCTGGACATAATGGCATAGCGCGCATGCGAATCATGTTATATTATTATATATTATATAGCTCGCATCTAATCGTATCGGATGAGAAATAGACATTAAATGGCATATATAGGCCGCTACACAACAGTAATCACCGCGACAAACAGCTATATTAGATTTTTTTTTTTTTTATATTTTAATATGATGACCGGAATATATCACGTTTGTCCGGTAAATCGAAATCTTCCCGGACACATGTCCGGCGGCAATTTTTTCTAACGGAAACCCTGGTGTATACATGGGGTGTGTTAAGGTTAGGTAGTCTGTATACATGGGGTGTGTTAAGGTTTAGGTAGTGTGTATACATGGGGTGTGTTAAGGTTAGGTAGTCTGTATCCATGGGGTGTGTTAAGGTTTAGGTAGTGTGTATACATGGGGTGTGTTAAGGTTAGGTAGTCTGTATACATGGGGTGTGTTAAGGTTTAAGTAGTCTGTATACATGGGGTGTGTTAAGGTTTAGGTAGGCCGTATACATGGGGTGTGTTAAGGTTTAGGTAGGCCGTATACATGGGGTGTGTTAAGGTTTAGGTAGTCTGTATACATGGGGTGTGTTAAGGTTTAGGTAGTCTGTATACATGGGGTGTGTTAAGGTTAGGTAGTCTGTATACATGGGGTGTGTTACGGTTAGGTAGTCTGTATACATGGGGTGTGTTAAGGTTAGGTAGTCTGTATCCATGGGGTGTGTTTGGATTGTAGTCAGTTGTCTACAGGAGGCCTGTTCATGAGCCTGATCGCCTGGGGGAAGTAGCTGTTGGTTAGCCTCTGAGTTTTGGCCCTGAGGGTCTGGAAGACGTGTGTGTGTGTGTGTGTGTGTGTGTGTGTGTGTGTGTGTGTGTGTGTGTATGTGTGTGTTGCCTGCGGTGATGGTATGGTTAGATGATAGGGGAGTAGGAGTAGAGTTCTAAGCCTATATGTGTTTCTCTCTCTCTCTCCCTCTCTCTCTCTGTCTCTCCTCCCAATCTCTCTCTCTCTCCCCCATCTCTCTCTCTCTTTATCTCTCTCTCTCTTTATCTCTCTCTCTCTCTCACTCACTCACTTTTTTCCGATCAGAAGGGGGTGAGATGCAGTGTGTGTGTGTGTGCGTGAGTAGGAAGTACTTCGTTTATGAAAACGGCATAAACTATAGAGAGATTGGGGGGGGGGGGCAGAGTGGGGGTGTGGAGCATGGGGGAAGGGACGTGTGGGGGGATGATAAGCAAAGTGGTGAGAGAGAGAGAGAGAGAGAGAGAGAGAGAGAGGGAGAGGGGGAGAGAGAGAGAGAGATAACATGAGGAAAATGTTAAAGAGGGATAGAGAGGGGGGGAGATGGGGAGAGAGAGAGAGGGGGAGAGAGAGAGAGGGGGAGAGAGAGAGAGAGAGAGAGAGAGAGAGAGAGGAGAGAGAGAGAGAGAAAGAGAAAGAGGGAGAGAGAAAGAGGGAGACAGAAAGAGAGAGAAAGAGGGAGACAGAAAGAGAGAGAGAGAAAGAGAGGGAGAGAGAAAGAGAGAGAGAGAGAGAAACTATACAGTAGTCCAGTATTGAAAGTAATAGTAAGGGTCACGTCATGGAGCAGGGAGTGAAATACAGTTGAGAGAGAGAGAGAGGGAGAGGGAGAGGGAGAGGGAGAGGGAGAGGGAGAGGGAAAGGGAGAGGGAGCGATAACATGAGGAAAATGTTAAAAAGGGATAGAACACAACACTGTTGCCAACTCTCACGCTTCTGTGGTGAGACTCACTCACACGGCCAGAACAATTCTCACGCCCAAAACACAGCGACAGCCACAGAGATGAACAGGCCAACGTATTATTGGTCAAAGTCTTTCCGTCATAGTAAACGGTTGAACCAAGCAGACCGCTGTGACTCCAGAACAGGGCGTCTCAAAGTCCGGACCTCTGACTTTCAAGTCAATACGGACGGACACAGGCCCGTACCTCGTGTTATGAACGCAATACGTTAGGAAGTGTAGCCTTGTCCCGCCAGGGTTCGACAGTAACGCTTGCCCGCTTGCCCGGAAAAAGTAAAAGATTCGCCGGGTTTGTTTGCGCTAGCCCGACGACGCTGCTGGATCCGGGATGTGTTTACCTGTGTGAAGGAAGAACAACAGTCGGCGCAGGCACCAGACCAGGCAAGCGGGCAAGCGTTACTGTCGAACCCTGCCCCCCCATCACCCTAGTCCTCTCTAGTCCCCCCCGGAGAAATTCTCGAGATTTTTTTAAAACAAGAGAAATATATATTAAAACTAGTGCAGTCAGACAAGAAACAAGCATGTATCATCTTGATTTAAGATGTTTCATCTTACTTTATGTCCCTATGGTCACATACTCCTATGTCCTATTGTATTCTGCTGTGATGTTGTCCATTATTGTTGTTGTTGTTTTTTTAATCTATTGTACGATTTGATGTCATGAGGACTACGGATGCAAATGAGCTCACAGCTATATCCGGCATATTTACTGTCACCCATACTCTGTATAAGTGACTGTTCATTAATGTGCACTGTCCTGACAAAATAAAGATCTCTCTAAGTCTGACCCCACCAAGTACTTCTGATCCACTCCTAACCTTTGACCCCTCATGAGTAAATGCGTCCCATTTTCAGCCAGACAGAAGCTGCACGGAGGTACTGTCTGCAACACTACCGTCAACTCCTTTTGTAACCCAACCCAAAAAAAGAATTCAACGATACAGCTTTTGTGTTCGTGTGTGTCTAACTCATCAAGCCATTAACGTAATACACAGTCGTGTCTCGGTTTCAGAAAATGATCTAATTAGTTTACTCTTTCCTGTCAGAGTCGTCCCTGTCAGGACCCGGCGCTGTGCACACGCGCGTCACGCGCTGTAGGGGGGGGGGGGCTCCACAACAGCCTAATGACGATCATCATAATCATCCTAATGATGACCGCACCATTAGACCGTTATTAGACCACCATTAGCGTTAGCATCATCCATTCAGCGCTAGCCCCCCCACCCACCACCACCACCCCTCTCCTAAAGGAGACTGTGCTTAGGGAACCCAAATAGCCAGTGCGTGAGCTTAGAATTATAAGGTTCTATCTC
>NC_137675.1:30250764-30255764 GCF_963989245.1 Nansenia antarctica | reverse complement strand
TTTCTCTACATTCAAAAAGCATATGCATTAAGATCTCATCCTGTATCCCACACAAATCACACTCCCTCGAAACTGTTCTGTCTACCTGATGCAACACCACCTTAGTATAAACCTTGTTATGCCTGAGCATAAAATCTAAATGTGTACATTCAACTATTATATTTTTAAAATAAATTCCTCCATATGTTCTTCACCTCCAATCCTGGGAACACCTGCCTCCACACCTTCTCTGCCGCAGGCTCCTTCACTCTGCTCTCCAACAGTGCCCAGTAGCACTCC
This sequence comes from Nansenia antarctica, assembly GCF_963989245.1. Taxonomy (NCBI): domain Eukaryota; kingdom Metazoa; phylum Chordata; class Actinopteri; order Argentiniformes; family Microstomatidae; genus Nansenia; species Nansenia antarctica. The sequence continues at coordinate 30,255,485 of NC_137675.1, read as the reverse complement.
TTCACCTTAACAGCTGAGAAGTCCCGCACTGTTTCCCCTTTCCCTAGTCTTAACCTAGGTCACTCTGTTTGCTCCTTCCCTCTTAACTCCCTATCTAACCTACTCACCCACTCCCCTGGTATACTCTGCTTTATTTTATTATACATGCTCACTATTTCTCCCCTTCTCATCTCCTCATCTGTTTCCCTAACAACTTCTATAATTGCCTGCTCTGATAGGAACCCTGGCACTACCTCATACCTAAAATCCCTTACTCTAATCAGTCCTGCCCTCCAGAAACTCCTAGATTCTAACATTTCCCCCTCTCTTTTTATTACCGGGTTTAATAAAACTGGAACATTTAGTATCTCCCCTCTCTTCTCACACTCATATCCTACCTCAGGCAAAAAACGACCCCAGGCTTTAAACACCTCTTTATAGAATTCCGGCAGCCTATCATACATCCGTGCTTTAAAGCACATCAACAACCCATAATCCCCACACCCCCCACATCTATGTACCCATTCCCTAAAGTATCCTTTCCATCCATGTCCTTCCTCCCCATACAAAAACCTTTTGACTGTTCTGACTCTCATTGCCCTCATCTTTACCTCCAAATCTACCAGTTTCAACCCTCCTTTATCATAATCTGCTACTAGTACATCATACGCTATTTTAACCCCCTTTCCTCTCCACAGAAAATCTGACACTAACATCCTGGTTTCTTTTAGAACCCACTCTGGTACATTCAATACACCTAATACATAAACATATTTTGACATTAACAGTGCATTAACAATTACAACGTTTCCCTTCAGTTTCATGTTCCTTTGCTTCCAATAATTCAATGTTGTTCTTATTTTATTTAAAACCCCTGTCCATGTGTAATCAACAGCCTCCCTGTCATCCTCTCCAAGATATGTCCCCAACACTTTTATCATCCCCTTTACAATTTTCAAATCAAAAACACAATTGTCTGTATTCACTCCCCCTATACACAACATTTCAGACTTGTCAACATTCACTTTTGCACCAGAAGCCTTTCCATATATGTTTACACACCCCATTATTTTGTTCACACTATTTACATCCCTGACAGTACATGTCGTGTCATCTGCATATTGATGGATTATGCTAACTCCTCCCCCCGGCATATGTATTCCCTTCATTTCTTTCTCCTGCTTAATATAAGCTGCCAATGGCTCCACAGATATGCTATATAGCAATGCTGACAGTGGACACCCTTGTCTTATTGATCTACCCAAAGGGAAGGAGTCAGTCAATAATCCATCTATCTTTACTTTACTTCTTGCATTCTTATATAATAATTCAATCCAATCCCTCATAACAGTCCCAATCCCAAAATGTTCCATTGTTTTCAATAAAAAAACATGTTCCACCCTGTCAAAAGCCTTATTTAAATCCAAAGATAACAATAAACCCCCTTCCTCCCTCATGTCCTTCACAACATCCCTTAATGTGCACATATTCTCTGCCACATCCCTCCCTGGGACTCCATAAGCCTGGGTAGGTGCAATCATGTTTTTCATTGCTTTATTCAATCTATTAGCTAATACTTTTGCTATGGTTTTATAATCACAATTAAGTAATGATAATGCTCTATAATTCTGTAATTTGTTCCTGTCCCCTTTACCCTTATACAATAAAGTGAGCACCCCCAAGCCCATAGAGTCCGGAACCACCCTTTTATTCCCCATACACGTATACACTCTGCACAATATAGGGGCCAGGATGTCAACAAAAGCTTTATAAAATTCAGCCGTCAACCCATCCGAACCCGGACTCTTATTTGGGTTTAACCCCATGATGGCTGTCTTAACCTCCTCCACCCTTAGATCTGCATCACACATTTTCCCTTCTTCTTCTGTCACCCTAGCTTCCACTGCTTCTAATACTTTATTCATACATTCCTCATTCACACCCCCAGATGTATATAGGTCTGTATAAAATGACTGCACAGTATCCATTATTCCCACTAAGTCTGTTATTATTTCACCTTTATCATTCTCTAATTCCTTAATTTTCCCTTTCTCTTTCTGTCTCTTCTCTAAACCTAAAAAGAATGCTGTACTCCTTTCTCCCTCAACCACATACCTTGCCCTACTCCTTACTAAAGCACCTTCACACTTTCTCTTCTCTAACTCCCTCAAATCTTCCCTCACCCTCAAATACTCTGTTAAATCATGCCCTGGAATATTATCAACTCTCTCCTGTTCTATTGCTAACCTTTTCTGCAAATCCCTTTCCTCCCTCACCCTCTCTTTCCCTCTCCGTTTTGCGAATGCTATTATTACAGCTTTTAATTTATCCTTCATCCCTTCCCACCACACACACACATCACTCTCATACATCTGGTCTTCCATAGCAACACTCACACACTCTCTTACTATCACCCCAAAACGTATATCTTTAAGTAAACTTGCATTAAAGCACCATGTCCCTCCTCTTCCCCTTACGTTCCCCGCACGTAGCTGGAAAGACTGAGCATCGTGGTCACTAAAGGCCATAAACCGATACTCAACCTTTCCAACCAGGTGCCTCACCTCCCTCTTCACTAAACACAAATCGATCCTTGATTGTCTCAAAACCCCCATCACCATTTGTCTCCTTGAAAAAACCTGTGCATCAGGGTGCCCCTCCCTCCATATATCCACCATTCCTCTTGTGCGCATCATTTCTAACAGTACTGGGCGTGACGGATCATTCCTAAATTTCACCCCCCTTGTTACATCTAACCTATCCACCACCACATTATAATCCCCAACCATAATACAATTCCCAACACATTTCTCTTTCAAAGATTAAAAAAAAACGTTTCTATATTTGTCCACATTTGGTGCATATACATTTACATTTACATTTTGCCATTTAGCAGACGCTTTTATCCAAAGCGACTTACAATTACGAATTACAGGGACATTCCCCCTGGAGTAACTGAGGGCTAAGTGCCTTACCGAAGGGCACACTAGTAGTGGTGTGGCTTCAGGCGGGATTTGAACTCACAACCTTCCGATCCCAAGTCCAACTCACTATCCACTAGACCACCACTACCCCACACAATACAGTGCATACTCAATCCCTTGATATTCAAACCCCACTCCCACCACTCTTCCCTCATTGTCATTCATTATATTCCTTACATTGTTCACCACCCCATTCTTTACCAAAATAACCACCCCACAAGCATACACTGTTCCATTGCTCACATAAACTTGTCCATTCCACCTCCTTCTTACCTCCTCCATTATGTCCTCTGTCCAATGCGTCTCTTGGAGGCATATGATCTCCTCTCTGTATGCTGCCAACACAAGCTCCATCTTCTTCCTATCTCTGAGTCAATTTGTGTTGACAGCAACAACCCTGACCATAGTCAAGACACACAAAAAAAGCAACACATACACCGCCATGTCATTTTCCTACCTTGGTCTTCTTCCCTCGTGCACCTTTTGCACCCCTTCCTGATCTTGTCCTCACCCTCTGTACATCCGCATATAGTCCTTCATCGGAACCTTTTCTTTTCCCCTCGCCCTCTGTTGAAGGCCCTGCCTCATCCATTTCTCCATCCCTTACTGCGTTGTCGAGGCTGGCTCCAATCTCCTCACTCTCTTTACCCTCCACTTCCACCGGAACAGGCCCCTCCGCTCCTCCCTCCACTTCCGGCTCCAACTGAGTCTCCTCCACCACCTCAGCTTGTCCTCCTCCCTCCGTCACGTCTTCATGGCTTCTTTCCCCACCTTCTCCTTGTGTCTCCACCTCTTCCTCCTCCACCACCTCCTCCTCTCCCTCCATCTCCTCTTCTTCGTCCCCCTCCACCTCCACCTCCACCACCTTCTCCTCCTCCTCCTCCTCCTCCTTCTCCTTCTCCTTCTCCTCCTCCTCCTCCTCCTCATCACTGCTCACTCTCTCTCCTCCATCATATCTCCTTCCAATGCATTCACGTGCATAATGTCCTTGTTTATTGCATTTGAAGCACACAAACTCCGGGCATTCTCGTATAACATGTCCTGGCTTAATGCACAGCCTACACACCCTTACTTGCTTATCGTGAATCACCCTAAAGTGATCCACTCCAACCAGGGTCTCAAACTTCGTTGAGTACGGCAACGACCTCACCTCTTCTGTAAACTTCACCTTCATGTATCGAGTCCCGTCTGCTATGTCCGTTCCCAGCCACGTCTTTCTCTTGATCGGTGACACCGCCTTCACCCCCCACGACTCCAGCCTGTACCTGATCACGTCGTCCTTCAAATATACCGGGAGATTTAAAAACGAGACCACCATCTCATCCACTGCCAAGTCCTTTCCCATTATTCTCACGTCTTTTATCATAAATCCGTCCGTGAGCTTGTCCTTCCCTCTCCTCGATGCCAGCGTGATCTCATATTTTCTGTCTCCTTTCGCCCGACAGCCCTCCACATTTCCACACACCTCCTTTATACCTCTCAACATTTCCATCATAGTAATATTGCTTCCCTGCTCCAGTCCCACTTCCATCGTCAAACTCGCGTCGTACCGTTTATCCGTGTTGTTTTCATCGTCGTCCATTCCGTTCGCTGTGTTCGTTGCCATGTCGTCCGTCCTTGGGGTACTCAAAACCCAAAACTCGCTTAAATATAGATGTTTATAATGTTCGCTTGTTGTTTGCCAAAACTCGCTCAAACTTTCTCACACTCTCGCTCTCGTTCACCTTCCGCTCATGCGCATAGACGCCGGCTCTACCT
>NC_137675.1:30243264-30245764 GCF_963989245.1 Nansenia antarctica | reverse complement strand
GGCACGTTTGTCTGTCCGTCCTTCCGTCCGACGGCGAGATTTTCTGACCTACATCGGCCCTGTAAAAATGTATGCACTCTCGCTTTGGATAAAAGTGTCAGCTAAATGGTTTATTTATTATAACTTTTATTATTATTATTAATAATAATATTATTGTTATTATTAGCATTATTATTATTATTATTATTGTTATTATTGTATTGTTACAACCACTTTAGTCAAGACTAAAAACCCATCTTTTTAATATTGCCTTTAAATGACTAAATAATTAAATTAAGATTATATAATGATTAAAGCACTTTGAGCTGCAACATTTGCAGGAAAAGCGCTATACAAATAAAGTTATTATTATTATTATTATTATTTCCAGCTGGTGGCCGGGGTGCTGGTGGTTTGTGTCTGAGGTGAACAGGTGAAGGTCCCCTGGCTGTCAGGTGGGCTCTAAGGCAGGGCTGTCATATTCTCAGGTGGGCTCTAGGGCAGGGCTGTCAGGTGGGCTCTAAGGCAGGGCTGTCATATTTCAGTCACCTTCTCTGCACAAGGACAGGCTGTTGTGCTGTTAAAATAACGTATAGCCCTGGATCTCCCTTTCCCATGCCAAGCTTCTCCCCTCCCTCTCTCCCTCCCTCTCCCATCTCCTCTCCGCCCACCTCCCTCTATCCCTCCCTCTCCCATCACCTCTCCGCCCCCCTCCTTCCCTCCCTCCCTCTCCCATCTCCTCTCCGCCCCCCTCCGCCCACCTCCCTCCCTCCCTCCCTCTCCCATCTCCTCTCCGCCCACCCTCCCTCCCTCCCTCCCCCTCTCTCCCTCCCTCCCTCCCTCTCCCATCTCTTCTCCGCCCACCCTCCCTCCCTCCCTCCCCCCTCCCCCCATCACCCCTCCGCCCCCCCAGTTGCAGAATTGATCATCCCCCCATCGTCTCCTGATTATGTTGCTCTCTCGTTCCCCCATAAAATGTTCTTCCCTCCTTCATCTTCTTCTCTGCTTCACTATCCACGCCCCTCCAGTGTGTGTGTGTGTGTGTGTGTGTGTGTGTGTGTGTGTCTGTGTCTGTGTCTGTGTCTGTGTCTGTGTCTGTGTGTGTCTGTGTCTGTGTCTGTGTCTGTGTGTGTGTGTGTGTGTCTGTGTCTGTGTGTGTCTGTGTGTGTGTGTGTCTGTGTGTGTGTGTGTGTGTGTGTGTGTCTGTGTGTGTGTGTGTGTCTGTGTCTGTGTCTGTGTCTGTGTCTGTGTCTGTGTCTGTGTCTGTGTCTGTGTCTGTGTGTGTGTGTGTCTGTGTCTGTGTCTGTGTGTGTCTGTGTGTGTGTGTGTGTTTGTGTGTGTGTTTGTTTGTGTGTGTGTGTATCTGTGTGTGTGTGTGTGTGTGCGCGTGTGTATGCGCGCGTGTGTGTGCGTGTCTGTGTGCGTGTCTGTGTGTCTGTGTATCTGTGTGTGTGTGTGTATCTGTGTGTGTGTATCTGTGTGTGTGTGTCTGTGTGTGTGTCTGTGTCTGTGTGTGTGTCTGTGTCTGTGCCTGTGTCTGTGTCTGTGTCTCTGTCTCTGTCTCTGTCTCTGTCTCTGTCTCTGTCTCTGTGTCTGTGTCTCTGTCTCTGTCTCTGTCTCTGTGTCTGTGCGTGTGTGTCTGTGTGTGTGTGTGTGTGTGTGGAGAAGGGGGGTGGGGGATTCGGGCTTCTCTGATGTCCCTCAGAGCGTTGAACAGAGTTGAGAAGTGCTGACTCTGGGGTCTTGCAGCGCTGGGCGGGGGGGGGGGTCCCTGACAGGGTCTGGGGATTTACAAGGCCACTTTATGAGGGGGGAGTGTCTGCAAGCCCGGGCAGGAGGGGACGACATTCAGCCTCAGGAGGCAACTCCTCACTTCACTAAACAGTGAACACCTCCCCCCCCCCCCCCTCCCTCCCTCCCTCCCTCCCAATCCCTCAGTCCCCTGTCTATCAATACAGTATACACCAATACGTGAGAGAGAGAGGGGCAAAGAGAGAGAGAGAGAGAGAGAGAGAGGCAGAGGCAGAGAGAGAGAGGCAGAGAGAGAGAGAGAGAGAGAGAGGGATAGAGAGAGAGAGGCAGAGAGAGACAGGCAGAGAGAGAGGCAGAGAGAGAGAGAGAGAGAGAGGCAGAGAGAGAGAGGCAGAGAGAGAGGCAGAGAGAGAGAGAGGGATAGAGGGATAGAGGGATAGAGAGGGGCAGAGAGAGAGAGATTCTCAAGATTGGTTCTGGGACTCTGTTCACAAACAGAGCCATCAGACAGAAACCCCATTAGACTAAACCAAATTATAAGAAAACTAAAAGAAAATTACCTGACACATTGGAAAGAATCAAGCAAGAATTTGAGCAAATTGGAATGCTATTTGGCCCTAGACAGAGAACACACAGTGGCAGAATACCTGAGTACTGTGACTGATCCAAAATGGAGGTAATCCTTGACTATGTACAGACTCAGTGAGCACAGCCTCGCCATGGAGAGAGGCCGCCACAGGCAGACCTGCGCTCCCAAGACAAGACAAGA
>NC_137675.1:30235764-30240764 GCF_963989245.1 Nansenia antarctica | reverse complement strand
ATGGAGGGATGGATGGAAGGAGGGATGGAGGGATGGAGGGATGGAGGGATGGATGGAAGGATTGAGCCTGGATAAGCCAAGTTGCTGCAGCTCATGATATAGCAAACACCCGATCTCTACTGCCCTCCTTTGGATGTTGGGTTGTACTGCAAGCCTATTACCAATTCCGGATTGCGGTTTGAATTATGTGAATCATGTCAGCGAGTCAGTCCATCTTGTTAGTGAGTCAGTCCATCTTGTTAGTGAGTCATTCCATCTTGTTAGTGAGTCAGTCCGTCTTGTTAGTGAGTCAGTCCATCTTGTTAGTGAGTCAGTCCATCTTGTTAGTGAGTCAGTCCATCTGGTTAGTGAGTCAGTCCATCTTGTTAGTGAGTCAGTCCATCTGGTTAGTGAGTCAGTCCATCTTGTTAGTGAGTCAGTCCATCTGGTTAGTGAGTCAGTCCATCTGGTTAGTGAGTCAGTCCTCTGTTGTAAGTACTCATGGAGGTGAGAGGAGATTTGGTGAGGCTGCATTCTCATTGTATGCACCCAGATTGTGGAATGCACTGCCAGTTTACATTAGGGATGCAACCAAAGCACATTATGTTCAAGTCAAGACTAGAAACCCATCTTTTTAATATCGCCTTTAAATGACTGATGTTGAAAACGCACAAAAGCAAAAACCTTCAGTTTTGCACTAGTCTGGTATATACTGTATGTATATGGTAATATGTATCTGGTATGTATCTGGTGAATACATGAAAGATGCAAAAGAGAAGGAGAGACAAAGAGGATTTGGCTAAATGGTGTGTGTGTGTGTGTGTGTGTGTGTGTGTGTGTGTGTGTGTGTGCGTGTGTGTGTATGGGTGGGGGGGGGGGTTGTGTGTGTGTGTGTGTGTGTGTGTGTGTGTGTGTGTGTGTGTGTGAGAGAGAGAGAGAAAATGTGTGTGCCTGCGTGTGTTTTCTTGTGACCCTATGAAGCCCATTATGAAGATGGATGGAGGGATGGATGGTTGGAAGGATGGATGGAAGGATGGATGGAGGGATGGTTGGAAGGATGGAAGGATGGATGGAGGGCGTAGATTAATCTGCCTACGGCGTAGATTAACGCGCACCTCTCCAAAAATGTAAGTACGCGTCAGTTTCTATGCAACCGTAAGCTCTGTGATTGGTCCGCTTGGTAGCACATGATTCCGACAAGATTCCGACTCTCTCGTCGGCCAAAATGCGGAAGCCATGACAGAAATGTCATTTACTTTTTCTGTAATTACTTATTAATAAAGATTTGAAAAAGTATGATAACCATCGTATTATCTTAGTTTAATGTCATTTCAATGCATCATAGAACTTTAGCATAACAAAACTAAGTTTTTTGATCACTATTATGCCGCTATGAGTACACCGACCAACTCAACGCGGTCCGCGGTCCGCGGACCAACGTAGAACTATAAACTTGGAGACCCCTTACGTAGGCTACGGCGTAGACGCGCGTAAATTCGACGCAGAAGCTTAAATCGGCCTTAAGTGCAGTCCATTTAGGATAGCGGCATCGACAACCGTATCCAGACAGACAGGACATTAAACATTTAACCAGCTGCCTCTCCATGTAGCATCTCCATTCAGGTACATTCAGCATAAAAGTGCTTCCTGATGTATAGATGCCTTCTGACACCTTCTGGTTTATTCAATCGAAGCCTTGTGGCTTCCTGTGCAATCCTCCGTTGACATTTCAGCTCATTTCAAGTATGGAAACGACAGGATTATTATGAGGAGCAGGATAGAAAGATCCGGATGGAAAAGACAGAAAGGATGGAGAGATCGTCCGGACCGTTGCATTTTGCCAGTAGGGTTTTTTTTTACGAGCGAAACGTGGACAGTTTTTAATCTCCATGAAATTGGAGTCTTTCGGTTGCAAACGAGTCATGCAGAGGAATCCAGAGGGAACACACTCTGGGGCGTAAACGCTTGGTGCATACAGATAAACCCCCCCCCCCCCCCTTAAGCCACCTCCAGACGGCTACGCTGGGGCGGGGTGAGGAATGGTGGGCGGGAAAATGGTAATCTCAAGATAAAAGATAAACTTGGGGGGTGTTCCATCAGCTAAGCCTGGATTGTCCTTTAGCGACGTTTGATGGTGTGGTATGTTTTTACACACACACACACATTCACAAACCTGTGTATATGACCTGTAGATGTCTGTCTTATTGCACACACGTTCACAGACCTGTGTATATGACCTGTAGATGTCTGTCTTATTGCACACACATTCGCAGACCTGTGTACCTGTAGATGTCTGTCTTATTGCACACACATTCACAGACCTGTATGGTTCTGTAAGGGTTCTCCTAACAAGCGGGGTTTTGTGAATTAGCCTCCCTTTGGCCTAGAGAGCACATGGCCAAAGATGGCCTCCCTTCCTGTGACCCGCCCCCTGCCCTTTGACCTGAGTGACACTGTCCCCCTTTTCACACCCTAACCTGTCCTCAGTAAGGTGATAGGACTGTATAGGTGCCTTGTCATAGACTTGTATTACCATATCGCTGGGTCAACCGTATGACAAAGTCATCTATTCTAGGAGCAGGGGGCCATTGGCAGTCACAATACTATTTATTTTTCTTTTCTTTAAAAAAAAAAGAATTTGACAGTAGAGAAACTGTACAGGTGGCTAGTGAACTAGAAGACAGCGCGTTGGCATCTAACATCTGTTCAGCTGGGAGTTTTTATGAGACCTGAGTTGTCGAAGACATCACGGCCCTCAAAACCTAATGAAATTTTAGCGCCGATTTTACCGCCTGCGAGCAGCAGGTCAGCAGGTCTGACAAGAGAGAGAATGTGCTGATTGTGACAGACGTCTCTTCCAGGTACGCGCAGCGAAGCGGAGTCCGCCTCGGGACCGGCGGTCCAGGGAGGTCACTGAAGCACTGCTTTACAAATTGGTTTGATGTATTTTTCACGTCCCCTGTCAACTGCACTCAAGATCAGGTGAGACGCTTTGAAGCGAAACTGATTCAAAGTGCAGTCCCAGACCGGATTTCATGGATTGAAGTGATACAAGTTCTTTAGCTAGCTGTGCGGTTTTATTGAGTTACTACTACCGACGTCTGGTCTCAGACTTCAGGTGAATGGCTGCAGTGGAAATGTGTTGTGATGTTTCTCTATCTTCTTTTAAAGCACATAATAACAAAACTCCCTCCCCATAGTGATCCGCAACGCCCCCACCCTGGACTCCTTCAAATCAGCCCTTAAAACCCATCTGTTCACCAAGGCCTTTGGCCCCTAGTCACTGTTTCTGTTTTGCTTTGTTTTGTTTGCTTTCCGTTTTGTCTGTCTGACCACTCCCTTTAGAATTGTAAAGCGTCCTTAGGTTTTATGAAAGGCGCTATAGAAATTGAAGTTATTATTATTATTATTATTATTATTATTAAAACAAGACAACAAGGCCACACTTCGCAGCCAACGCCCCCAACGACCCAGACAACCACACCCAAACACACACGTTACACAAGTGGATCAGATAACCCCCACACAGAATTAAAGTTTTTAAGTGTTGATGTGTTGAATGCTTATTCCCCCCCCCCCCCCCCCACCACTGTATATGGACCCACAGTAAACACAAATATGACACTACACATCCTAACGCACGCCCCCGGAATATCAACAATTCAGGGGGAAAAAAGGTAGTAAATAAGTAAGTAAAATGTATTTGTACAGCACCTTTCCCAGACCAAGGGTCACAAAGTGCTTTACATAGTAGGGAACATAATAAAGAAGAAACATAATAAAACATAATAAAAGAGCGAAAGTCATAGCAGGTTAAATTAGGCGGACAAGTGAAAATAAGATCAAGTAACAGGCAACAGGTGTACAACAACATCAACAGGACACAGAAAGACAGGCCCTTGGGGCTATCCAAAAGCCTGTCTATACAAGACAGTCTTTAGCTGTTTTTTAAAAGCCTCAACAAGAGACCGCTGATCTAAGATCCAAGGGAAGAGCATTCCAAAGCCTGGGAGCCACGGTTTGGAATGCTCCATCACCCTTGGTCTTCAGTCTGTTTTCACTTTTGATCGGGTGGGGAACACGCACGTTTGGCCATAGCTACCGCCGGCCTTGGCAGTGGGCATGGCATCACCGTACTGGTGATAGTGGGCGGCTGTGGCGCCGGAGGTAGAGTCGGCGTCTAATGATCGCAAGGTTGGCAGATCGGCGGTTCGAGCCCCGGCTGGCCACATGTCGAAGTGTCCTTGGGGCAAGACACTGAACCCCGAATTGCTCCCAGTGAGCGGGCCGACGCCTTGCGTGGTAGCTTGGCCGCCATTGGTGTGTGAATGTGTGTGCGAATGGGTGAATGAGAGGCCGTTGTAAAGCGCTTTGGACAAAGGCGCTATATAAGTGCAGTCCATTTACCATTTGATGTGCATGCTACTGACAGGGGGATCTGCGGTCGGAAATGTCTGTTCTTAACCTTTGAATATTTCATATGACATGTCTAGCCAACTGCTGTCAGGACTGCAAAATCCTTCCCCATCTTCCGCCGTAGATTGAAGACCTCCATCTCTTCAGGCGACACCTTAACTGTCCCTCCTGAGACATCTACTTCCCCTCTACCCCCCCCTGTACGGTTTCTCTACTGTCTAGCACTATGATTGCCAATGACCCCTGACGTGTGTGTGTGTGTGTGTGTGTGTGTGTGTGTGTGTGTGTGTGTGTGTGTGTGTGTGTGTGTGTGTGTGTGTGCGTGCGTGTGTGTGTGTGTGTGTGTGTGTATGTGTGCGGGCCAATATCCTATACTCTTCAGTATACCGCTTTTATCCAAAGCGACTTACATTGCAGTGAGTGCATACATGTTTCAGTACTTATGGTCACAGCAGGACTCGAACCCCCAACCTAAGTGTTGTTAGCGCCACGCTCTACCCACTGAGCCACAGATCTTCTCATCTCGCCTAAATGAACAGCGATTATATGGGGAGCAACTTCCAACACCTTCTGTGATTCGAGTGAGTGGGCGTAAGTCACATGTT
>NC_137675.1:30228264-30230764 GCF_963989245.1 Nansenia antarctica | reverse complement strand
ATCGGCTGAAGAACAGGGCCCAGCGTGCCTGTCTAGGGTTAAGCCTTTTTGCCGTCCTCATATAGGTCAAGTTCTTGTGGTCAGACCACACAAGGAACGGCAGCTTAGCCCCCTCCAGCCAGTGCCTCCACTCTCCGAGGGCAGCGTGGATGGCCAGCAACTCCTTGTTGCCCACATCGTAGTTCCTCTCGGCAGGGTCAAACCGGCGAGAGTAGTAGGCACACGGGTGGACCTTCTGGTCCTCCTCCGACCGCTGGGTGAGAACGGCCCCGACGCCCGTGTCTGAAGCGTCTACCTCCACGATGAACTGCCTGGCTGGATCCGGGTGGGCCAACACCGGCGCGGTCGTAAAGAGGCCCTTCAGGGTGGAGAAGGCCGCCTCAGCCTCAGGGGTCCAAGAGAACGGGCGAACAGTGGAGGTACAAGCAGTGAGAGGGGCCGCCACCTGGCTAAACCCCTTGATGAACCGCCGGGTAAACCCGGCGAACCCGAGGAAGCGCCGGAGTTGTGTTCGGTCGGTGGGTCGTGGCCACTCTGCCACCGCCTTAATCTTAGCCGGGTCGGCGCGCATTTGCCCTTCTTCCACGACGTTACCCAGGTACGTCACAGAGGAGGAGTGGAAGACGCATTTCTCCGCCTTGACGAAGAGACGATTCTCCAGGAGCCGTTGTAGGACCAGGCGCACGTGTTGGTGGTGTTCCTCCATGGTCGGGGAAAAGATCAGGATATCATCCAGGTAAACAACCACGAAAACATTTATCATGTCCCTCAGCACGTCATTGACCAGCTCCTGGAAGACTCCGGGGGCATTGGACAGGCCAAAGGGCATGACCAGGTACTCGAAGTGACCGAGGTGGGTGTTGAACCCGGTCTTCCACTCGTCCCCCTCCTTGACCCTAACCAGATGGTAGGCGTTGCGGAGGTCAAGTTTAGTGAACACCCGGGCGTGAGTGAGTGGCTCGAAAGTGGAACTCATAAGGGGGAGTGGGTATTTATTCTTAACAGTGATGGTGTTTAAACTACGAAAATCTATACAGGGCCTCAGGCCACCATCCTTCTTCGCCACAAAGAAGAAGCCCGCCGCGAGGGGGGAAGACGATGGTCGAATTACACCCGAGGCTAGGGACTCGGCTATATAATTGCGCATTGCCTCCTTCTCCGGGACCGAGAGGTTGTAGAGACGACCCTTGGGAAGGGCTGCCCCGGGAAGGAGGTTGATGGGACAATCATACGGCCGGTGAGGAGGAAGTGAAAGGGCGCGGTCCTTACTAAACACCATGGCCAGGTCAAGATACGTAGAGGGGACACCAGTGAGGTCCGGGGGAGAGACTAAGGGCCTGGGACCGCTGGACGGAGAGAGGGCGGAGCGTAGGCAGTTGGCATGACAGGGGATGCTCCAGCCCAAAATCCGTCCAGTGGTCCAGGAGATGTGGGGATCGTGTCTCTCCAACCACGGCCTACCTAATACTAGGGGTGCAGTGGGGGCGTGGAGGACAAGAAAACGTGCCGTCTCGACGTGATTGCCGGACATGGTGAGGGTGAGGGATTCAGTGCTATGCGTGATCCTACCTAAGGGCCTCCCATCGATGGCTTGGGGGAACAAGGCATGGTCGAGGGGAACGAGCGGGATGCCGGCCTGACGAGCGAGGGTGATGTCCATCAAGCACTCGTCGGCCCCGGAGTCAATGAGGGCGCCGGCAGAAATGGACTCCTCACCCCAGGAGAGGGTGGCTGGGAACAGCCGGTTGTGGTTCTTGATGGGTTGGGGGATCGAGGCACGGCTCACCAAAAACCCCTCCTTTAGCGAGCCGGGTCTTTTGGCCGCGCCGGGCAGGTTCGGAGGACGTGTCCGGGTCTTCCGCAATACAGGCACAGCCCGCCCCGCATTCTCTGCTCTCTCTCTTCCTGAGAGAGGCGGGACCGGCCGACCTGCATGGGCTCCTCCGCTGACTCAGAGGTGGACGGGGCTGGGGAGAGCATGGGAACCCGAGGGGGCAGGGCCGAGTGGGCGGCCGCAAAACGGGGGAGAGAGGACGTGCGGCTGGGGACCGAGTGAGGGGGCCCCACGGCGCGTTGGCTGCGCTCCTGGCGGCGCTCCCGCAGGCGCTCATCCATTTGTAGGGACAAGGTGACCAGTTCTTGAAGGGAGCCGGGGCGGTCCCGGACGATAAGGTCCTTCACCGCCTCACTCAGACCCCGCCGGTAGGCGCAAAGGAGCGCTATGTCTCCCCACCCGCTGTCGGCGGCGAGGATCCGGAACTCTAGGGTGTAGTCCGCGACGGTCCTGGAGCCTTGCCGGAGTTCCAGCATCCTGGAGGCGGCGTCCGCGCCGTCAGAGGGGTGGTCAAACAAAAAGGAAAACTCCCGGCGGAACGCCTCGTAGTCCTGGGCAAGATGTGGGTCTCTGCCCACCACGGCTATGGCCCAGTCTAGAGCCTTGTCCACCAGGAGGGACATAACGAAGGCTACTTTAGCCTCTTCTGACCCATACTTGGACGGT
>NC_137675.1:30190764-30223264 GCF_963989245.1 Nansenia antarctica | reverse complement strand
TGCTGCATGGAAATGTGGGATCATTCCCTGCACACAGTGAAGATGAAACTTCCAGTTGCCTGTCCTTTCGGCTCTGATGAAGTGGAGCATGAGGAACACCTGGTTGATGTACTGTACCCATAACTTTCCTGTTCTGCTCTGTGTGGCAGCTTGTTCCAGGTGATGAGTGAGAAACTGTTGAAAGTCTCGTAGAGTTTCATCTTCGTTGACCTGAGTTGCATCTTCATCTTGGTCAACTATATCTTGATACAGATTGACCAGATGTTCCTTGTCAGTCTGATTTGCCCAGTATGACTTCTCTAGCAGTACAGAGATGAGGGCCAACAAGGTCAGAATGCACTGCTCGAGAGAAGGCATGACCTTTGAGCATATGCACCACTGAACCTTTGGCATACACCCGTTCCCACAGCTCTGCCAGCCCGCTTCCTGTCATGATCTGCCCAATGCTGCCTAGAAATGACATCAGCAGGTGGAACCCACCAAGTCGCACCATCACTTTGTCCAAGTCTCTGGAGGCAGCAACTATCTCAGAGGCCTTTTGATACAGGGGTTGGTCGAATGTGACTGGGCAGATCTTGAGGTTGTGCTTCTCACTCTGTGTTTGTACAAAGCACAATGCAGTGTAGATAGTGCTTGGATTGCTTGGATCCAGCTTTATGAATGGAAGAGTCTCAATTCTGGAAGTTTGAAATTCATCACTTCTCAGGGCAGTTTTCATGAAGCCACTCCAAGGCAGACAAGGTGTTAACAAATATGCTTTTTCTCTCAAGCTCTGCAGAGCTCATTCACCAAGCAGCCAGTCTGTTTCACAGACTCATCAAACATCAAAATGTTACAGATGTAAGGGAGCCTTATTCAATATTGACAAATGTGATTGGTGGCAAATAAAAACTAACAATAAAGACATTGTGTGATTAGACAAAATAATGAATAGCATTAGACAGGCCCCTCTTTTTCTAAAAAATGACTTCAAAGTTACAAATGGGCTTAAATGGTGCCTGGGCTTAATGGGTACACTATGTGAATGTTGTGTCATTGTCACATTAATGACCTTGTAATCTTGGTTAACTTTAATTTTAGCAGTGTGTCAATGGTGAATTTGGATTCCTTGTATGAGAAAACATATATTTTAACATTTTTATTGCATTTGTATTATGTTTTAAGCCTGAGATATGGAAAAATCTCCAAATAGCGGCAATTTTGCACGCCATCTTGAATATCTCAGAAAGCACCAGGGGGATTCACGGGGACTTTTAGTATGTTATTCCTAAAGGTATTCTGAACATATCCTGAAAAATTCAGCTTGTTACAAATTTGTTCCGGGTTTGACTCAATTTTGAGCTAATGCTCTTGGACTAGGTGGTGTTCTGCCAATTTGTGCTGCCTTGTCAAAAAAAAATGCTGACGTAGTGCGAATCGATAGCAGAGTCTATCGATTATCGATTCGCGCTATAGCATACGCTATCAAAAAGGGCTATGCTGTGTGTTTCCATTTCCACTTGTGTACATCCCATAAAGGTATACCTCTCACAGTATTACAGCATGTTTATTTATGTTTGACAGGGTTAGGGTACAGGGTTAAGTGTACTATAAGAATATTGGAAGCCTGTTTTGATACTCTGATCTTCCATCAAATAACAGAATTATTATTATCATTATTACCATTATCATCTAATTCCTACATTCTGCAGCAAAGCCAATGTGTACATGCAAATATTGACATGCTCACATCACATGTCTACGGAACCCCTAAAGGGACGTGTGAAAAAAAAATAAAAAAATGTTTCTCGTGCTCACGAGATACTTTCGCGTGCTCACGCGATACTTTCTCGTGCTCACGAGATAGTTTTCTCGTGCTCACGAGATAGTTTTCTCGTGCTCACGAGATACTTTCTCGTGCTCACGAGATAGTTTTCTCGTGCTCACGAGATACTTTCTCGTGCTCACGAGAAGTATTTCGAAAACAAGTAGTCGTCAGATGTGCTAGACTTGGACACATCCAGAAGATGGCAGTAGTGCAACCCTAAGGATGCAAGCTGCCGTTAAACCCAACAGAAGAAGAAGAAGAAGAAGAAGAAGAAGTCAGATGTGCTAACCATGGCGGAAGATATATACTTGTACATGAAGTCAAGAGATATACCTGACCGGGTAATAAACCAACTAAAAGCAGATAAGGTGAGAATGAATGTTAATTTATAATATAAAGTAAGCAATACACTATAGAGTATTATTTCTAGCTTTCTGGTGCAAGCACCTTCCGTTCAATAGATTTTTATACGTTTGCCTTTCAGATCGACATCGACGTCATAGATGTGATGACTGATGAGCAGCTAAAAGAGTATATAGAACAATATGGTGACCGACTTGCAATCCGTGCATTTTGTCGCCAAAAAACTGTGAAGTCAGGAGGAGTGGAGACAGTTAAGTCTTCTCTCATGCAGAAAGTAAGAGAGAGGCTTGGGGAAAACCATAGGAAAACTCCTGCCAACCCAGAAGAAGGCTCCGGTATTGGAAACCAACATGCCGTCAAAGACACCCGGCGGGTTGAAATGGGATGGCTCCACTCTGAGGACGGCACTTTTCACCAAGTAAAAACCAGAAAGGGAGGTGGAACAGGGCACCTTTCGGTCCAGAAATCAACACCGATGAGGGAACTGCTGGAGACAGGCAAAGGCTTGTTTTTTCCAAATGGACATTCGTCCAAAGGGCTGATGGCAAATTTCGAATTTGATATTCGTGATTATAGTCACAACGCATTATCCCCTGAAGTCACAGTGGCCCAGCTGTACGAGCAGACCAAACTAAGGATGTTGCGCGTTTACACAACCACACTGGCTAAAGACGTGACACCGGTATCTGTCTCTGATGTTTCATCATCGGACTTCGAGCCCCCAGAGGAGAGTCAAATGAAGGTAATGTATATTCTGCCACGTATCAATACTATATTGTATTTATATTGATAGGCTATTAATTGTGAAATATTGGGCGGGAGGTGGTTATCAAGTGGTAGCCTATTGTGGACAAACATTAGACTGGGTAAACCCAGCCCGATCTGCCAGCGATTTTATTTCGCCCTGCAGCTTAAATAAGATTGAGCTTGGTCTGGTGATAGCCAGGCTAGACAAACATGTATTTCAGATTCTAAAATGAAAATAACGGAGTAATTACTGAATAGTAATGGGCCACAGAATTTGACTAAAGACTCGTGTATGCGTGTATAAGTCAAGATGCGCAGCCAGAGAGGCGCTTAGTTCCGAAAGATTTTCTTTGAACAGTTGGACAATATGTGGCTGTATAATCTTATAATGTGCTGATCATCTGAATTCTTTATAGACTAGGAAAAGGCTGAGACGTTCCTTGAGGAACACAACTAGGAGAAGTCATCACTGGAGGACTACAATTGATTATCAAGTGGATCATCCAGAGAGCTCCGCTGATTTAGGTGCAGCACCCAGTGGTTCAATGGAGGAAAACCATGAAAACGTAAGCCCCATTTCGTAGACCCAGTCTGTGATAGAACTCGTGTTGTATAGAGATTAATTTGTGCAGTAATGTTCAAACATTACTTTTTAAGATTCAAACAAAAAATAATTTATTAAAAGTTATAGTTTCCTGTAGTGGCATTTAGGTTACATCTGCATGACACAGCAGCTATGTTTAGAATAAATCACAGGTGAAGTCTATGAGGACAGAGAGATGGAGAGATCATGATTTCGTTGCAAACAACAAATGTAATTCGATCTTACATTTTGACCGCAGCTAATGGAAATGGGCCAATGGTTTTGAATTCAACGCCACATTAACTCAATGCATATACCAAAAAAAAACCTGCTCAGGTGCAAGGTGTTTTAACCACATGCATGTGATAGTACACATGACTGCTTGGATCAGATGATGCAAAATCAAAGATAAGGTAATAATTGCATGTTTGTTTGTATGTTTTTTAATTGAATTATCAACAGACAGGAGAACCAATCAGCCAATCAAGACAATCAACTCCTGTGATGAGTAACACAGAGGTTCTGCATCCACCATCTGCCGATACTTGCCAATCAACAAGCAGCCATGGATCTGAAGATGAATGTTTAATGGCTGAGTCAAATCAAGATGCAACCCAGTCGTTAAATGATGAGGCAGATCTTGCCCTTGCCACCCAAGCATCTGTTGAGGAATTCGAAGTACACTTTGGACCCGTTATTGGTGATGATTGGGATAATGAAGACTCCACCCTTCCCTGGAATCCACATGACTTTAACAGTATGCAGGTATAGTGTAGAACTAACCTCTAACATTACTGCCATGGATGACTGCCATTATTGATCCATTTGAAGAGTTTTTCTTAGTAATTACAATGTATATACATTTTACAAAATACAGTGACAAATTGCCAATGTCTTCAGATTGATTTTTCATCCAAATATTCAAAATTAAAAGATATTCTATTTATTGTGATGTAAAAAAGAAAAGCAGCACATCTATATAATTCATAATATCTACTGTACCTAATCACACCTTTTCATGCTAATTAATATATTGATTGTCAAGATGTTTATTCATTTTATACTTGCTAATTGATGAATCAATCTATAATCACACCTAACTGCCTTTTTTAAAATCTTGTAGCACTCTACACTGAATGACGGACCTGAATCATCAAGCAGTCTTCCAGCTGCACCAGACCCATTTGAAAAAGAATTTGTCCTTGTGAAAATAAGACGAGTAAACATAGTTGATGATGTCCTTAATGTCTTCATGGAACCAAAAGTACTGAAAGCTAATCTAAAAATTGAGTTTACAAATGAGAAAGCTGTGGATAGTGATGGTGTGTCAAGAGAGGCATACTCCGCGTTCTGGGAAAATTTCTTGGAACAGTGTGAGGGGGAAGAAGAACGAGTGCCCAGACTACAACCAGACTATCCCGAGAAGAAATGGCAAGCTCTTGGAAGAGTGTGGTTGAAAGGATACCTGGACCACAATTTCATGCCAATCAGACTGTCACCAGCTTTTGTTCTAGCCTGTTGTCAAGGAGTTAGTTCGGTGGATGAAGAATTCTTGATGATGTCATTTGCCAGATTTCTTTCAGGGAATGAGCGTGCATCGCTTGAAAAAGCACTACAGGGCAACATTGATGAAACTGTTGAAGAGGACTTACTTGAGATCTTCTCAAGAATGGGCTCACACTGCCTGCCCTCTAAAGATAACTTACGAGCTGCCATCTTAACAATGGCGCACAAAGCTCTGATTCAAGAGCCTAAATTCATAATTGACTGTTTCCACTCCTGTATTCACAATGCTGTGCCAGCACTCATAACCAAAGAGAGCATAATGGAGCTTTACGAATCTAAGAGGCCAACTAACAAGAAAGTGGCCCAGATGATAAAGCCATCAACTGATAGTCTAAATCCACAAGAGCAGACAGCTCTTAACCACCTGCTACGGTATGTTAGAAGCATCGACCAAAAAAAATTGGAGATCTTCTTACGCTTCTGCACAGGATCCACTGTGTTGTGCAAAGACACAATCGAAGTAACTTTTAATAGATTGTGTGGTTTAAGTCGCAGGCCTGTAGCACACACATGTGGAGCGGTTCTTGAGTTACCATGCACCTACAGCTCATACCCTGAGTTTCGTAAAGAGTTTGACAATATCCTGTCTGGTGACTGCTTTACAATGGATATTGTGTAGTGAATGTAAGGGAACTTACACATGTCAATCTTCCACTGATATTGTTATGACATTTGTCGGTAACACTTTATTTTATGGGGTCCCAAATACAACTGTGTAACAATATGTAATGTCATGTATCTATGGAAGCATATAGTGGACTTAATTAGCATTAACATTTGAATTAAGTCCACTATATGCTTCCATATGTATCATGTATGTAACCACTGACCCTTACCCTATGTACACTGTACACCATTTGGGTAACACTTTATTTTAAGGGGTCCCTGATACAATGTATCTACACCATTAAGTACAGTGTGACAACCTATGTACTAATATGTAATACCACACATTTACATTGTACATACATTATGGAAGGTTAGGGGTTAGGTACAATTTAAATACATGATATTAGTACATAGGTTGTCACACTGTACTTAATGATGTAGATACATTGTATCAGGGGACCCCTTAAAATAAAGTGTTAGCCCCATTTGTTTGAAACAAACAATTTCTACAGATTTACATTTATTTACATTCAAAACACTTCTTTTGTTCATTCATGTATTACACAACCAAGTATTTGCATGTTGGTACTGTTCTGTCAAGAGCATAATTGTTCAATTTTGTTCAATAAAGATTCCTTGTTCTTGTTTTCTTCTTTTCTTTATTGTGGTTTTGTTTGTTTCCTGTTCATTACTGATTTAAAGTCAAAGTAAAACATCAATGACAATGCTCCTGTCCTATACCACAACAAATGTAGTTCCATCTAAAATTAGAGAGCAGATCTTATCTCATTCTTCAAATGCAGGTACAAATCCACTGCTTGATAAGCATCAGCTGAAAGATGCAGCTGTGACTCAACCATCAGAACGTTGCAGATGTTGTAGATGTCTGTGTCACATGGCACTGCTGGTCGAAATGTGCAGTTACTCTGACATAACTGTACATCAGCTCTGTCCACTGGGGAAAGGCAGTCTTCACTTCGGTAGAGTTCTGGGAACATGTACATGATTCGGGGTCGACCACTGGGTACCCCGTTATTCTTCGATGGTCTGATGACATGTGAATCCCACACTTTGATGGTCTCATCTAATTCGTCCTAGAAAAATAAAATTCGTTATTCTCATGGGCCTTACATACATTATGAAATTATTTGAAACTAATCATGTTAAATGTTAAAGTTGTTGATGAAGTTAATTATTGGTAATAAACAAAACATCGAAAATCAGAGTTGGTCGCGCTGCATTTGCCATGTCAGCACCATGGACAGGTTCGTAGCTCAGCTGACGTGGAAAAGCACCGCAGACCATGCAAAAAAAACGCTATTAGAGCCATCTTCGCTTTTCATTATGAATTATTGGAATTATTACTGTAGGACACCACATGGATGAGACACTTGAGTGCCATACAGTAGGCCCTTTTCACCACCATGCAGTGCCTGCTCATTGGAAAGTTTCAGATGATAGAATGTTTAACACAATAGCCTATGGCACATTTGTAGCTCACCTGAATGATACCCATGAAGCAGAACTGAATTAGACTTCTGTCCAAATAAGTACCATCGAACAAACCACGGTCCTTCAGATCAGTGAACAGAGAAATGTAGAATTCCATTGATTCCCTTCTGAGGAAGCCCCACCAACTCTCTATTCGCTGATTTGCGGTGCTTGCCCCTTCGATGTAGCTGTCAATACCAGAGCCGTCGTGAATGTTGCGACGGAGAAAACGCTGAAAGTCTCTGACTTTAACATTCTCTGTGCCCCGGTCGGCTCTGGCAATCCTTGGACAGCCACCTGATCTCTTGACTGCTTCCATGTAGTAGCCTCCAATGATTTTTGGGTCACTGCTGGTAGTGAATGCATTCATCCAGATAATTTTACGGGAAAACCCGTCAATGCAGCCGTTTATACAGATACCGAATGGCTTCAGTTTGTCATAGGAGTCGAAGTGCCAAATATAATTGGGCCCTTTTGCAAAATACCTTCGGCGATGGAGACGTCTTAGTCCTCTGAGTTCAACACCCCTTGGGTCAAGTTCTTTCAGAATTAATCGGATCTCTTCTTTCTTGACGTGCAATCCATTCTCCATGCATTTTCTGTACATCCACCTATACCCCAGTGGCGTAGCGCAAAATCCCGGGGCCCCCCCGCAAGGTGGCGGCGGGGGCCCTTTCGCAACGGAGTAAAAAAAAAAAAAAAAAAAAAACGTGCGTTTTTTAGAGGCCGATGCGTTATTGACGTTGCGAAATTTCGCAATATGCACTCTACATTATAAATGCTTGACTTAGCAAAAGGTACAAACAAGTGAGAGCAATAACTAAAACCAAATGGTAGACTACATCAGTAGAATGTATTATAAGTAGAAAAGTACAAGCTTTATTTCTTTTTTAGACACTTTGACACTTTTTTTTCAAAGTGTGGTGTGCATAGCAGCGTGATATCTGTAAACATACAAGCTGTAGACTCTCCGCTAAGGGTTGCCAGATGGGATTGAGAATTTCCAACCTAACCAATCTAAAAACTTCTAAATCCACCAAAAAACAGCCCATCTGGCAACCCTGTCTCCGCTGCATCAGAGTCTACTTGTTGCGTAAAATTGGCCATGGTTAGTCAAATCCTTTGTTGGACATCTCGTTTCTTAAGTCCTGGTATATTGTGGCATGTCTTTATTGTTTGCCATCTGGTCTAGGAATACCCAGGGAGACGCAGACAGCAGAAGTAGAATAGAATAGTAGAATAGAAAAAGAAACAGCTATATATAGCCTAACCATGCTGAATTATGTACCTGTATGATGCACTGACAGCCTGTGACTGTGAACCTGGCCGGACCCTGCCCTTCTGCCTGAGTTTGAGTATGATGCTGCCCAAATAAATGTTATTGTTTAGTGCTGTACGCTTTCGTGGTATTATATTGTGTGAATTATCATCTGTATGTTGTTTTTCTTTCACTCGACTAACCGCCGAGATAATACTTGAGACATGTACTTCCGTAAACATACATTTTTATTTGATTTTTTTACAATATCGGACCGACAGTCCCACATATAGCGGCTATAATGTCCGAATAGAGAATCTACCACCACCTAAAGAATGCTTATTGTACTTTGTATTGTATTTTCGCTTGCTCATTTTCCTTGTGTCTCGCTGCCTACGTGTGACGTCAAAGTCATGTTGCTATTGGATACGGCTAACTATGTATATATTTTTTAAATATAGGCCTATATATTAAAATTAAGGTTGACACAATGAAGGGCCACTTATTTTCTTTGTTTTATATTTTTTTTAATTATAAAAAAAATAAAAAAAAATTTGGATCCAATGTTAGGGGGCCCCCTAGTGGCTGGGGCCCCCCCGCGGTGCGTCGCTTGCGGGCCCGTCCGCTACGCCACTGCTATACCCACAGAGCTGGCCAGATGTTTTTAACTGTTCCTCAATGAACTCAACTACGCGATCCAAAGTGGTGTAGTTCTTGCGCCGAGAAAGACCACACGACTTCAGAATTCGTTTTAAATGTCTTTGAGACACAACATAATGGTGACGACTTGCAAGTAAAGTAACTATGTCTTTATAATGAAGTCCCAGGTCAAAATACAGCTTAACTACATCTTGAACAGTCATATCTTCCGCCATGGTTAGCACATCTGACGACTACTTGTTTTCGAAATACTATCGCGTGAGCACGAGAAAGTATCGCGTGAGCACGCGAAAGTATCTCGTGAGCACGAGAAACATTTTTTTTTATTTTTTTTTCACGTGAAAGGGGTTCCGTACATGTCAAAAAGCGCAATGAAAAAAAAAGGTATTAATATATTGCTCACTGTCAGTCAAAAAAGGTTGCGTCGATTTTTTTAGGGTCTACTTTTGTCTTAGAAATCCTACTTTGACTCTCCTTTAATGGCTGATTTTTAGATTTTAGACTCCCCAACAGTGGCGGACTCAGGCTGTTTGAAGGACAGGGGGGGCGAAAAGAAAAAAAGGGCACCAACTGCACAACATGGGACCCCATCAGTGCACATGGTCAAGTTTAGACCATTGGAGGGGCACCAGTAGGGCACGTCCTCTAATTTTCGCCACTCAAAAGGGCACTTAAGAGAGACGTTTTTATCCCCCCTCCCTTCTCTCCCTCCCCCCCTCTCTCTCCCCTCTCCCCCTCCCCCCCCCTCCCCCCCTCTCTCTCCCACCCCCCTTCCTCCCTCTCTCTCTATGGTTCTGGGAGGTGATCAGTGATAAGCATGGCATCGACCCTACAGGGAGTTACCATGGAGACAGCATGGCATCGACCCTACAGGGAGTTACCATGGAGACAGCATGGCATCGACCCTACAGGGAGTTACCATGGAGACAGCGACCTGAAGCTGGACAGGATCAGCGTCTACTACAATGAGGCCTCAGGTCAGACACACACACACACACACACACACACACACACACACACACACACTCACTCACTCACTCACTCACTCACTCACTCACTCACTCACTCACTCACTCACTCACTCACTCACTCTCTCACTCTCTCACTCACTCACTCACTCACTCACTCACTCACTCACTCACTCACTCACTCACTCACTCACTCACTCACTCACTCACTCACTCACTCACTCACTCACTCACTCACTCACTCACTCACTCACTCACTCACTCACTCACTCACTCACTCACTCACTCACTCACTCACTCACTCACTCACAATTACACAAGCAGGGAATCAAATATTTCGGGGCTAAGCAACACTGAACACTCAAGGGTACACATAACACCTCCTTCTCCACACGGCCAAGCTGCCAATAATAGCCGAGACAGAGCAACATTTGGCAACCTGTTTGGCCTTTCTTTTAGTCATTGCAGCAATTCTCAGACACACACACACACACACACACACACACACACACACACACACACACACACACAGGTGTTTAATTGCTCACCCCCTCCTCCTCCCAGTGACCTGATCAGAAGAGGGAAGTGGGTGATTCTGCTTCCTGCATTACAGTTCTGTGGAACGGTGGGTATTACGGGGGGATTTCAGCGTGGGTGTGTGTGTATGAAAACAGAAGTAGATTCATAGTGATTATACAGAGGGTGATGATGGAGTTTATTTCTTTCTCTTGAGCCTCTGTCTCTGTGTCTCTTTTTCTCTCTATCTCTCTCTCTCTTCCTCCCTACCTCCCTGATGATGCAAACCATTACACCTTACACCCCCCCCCCACACACACACACACACAGACACACACACACACACACACACACACACACACACACACACACATACTGTCAGCTGTGTGGGCAGAGTTTGCTGCTATTAGTGAGCTACACTGCAGAATGACTCACTAGGCTGTTACAAATAACTCCACTGGCTGACTCCCTGCCAGGGATACACACATACACACAAGACACACACACACACACACACACACACACACACACACACAACCACTGTCTGCGTCGACCGAAAGGTCGGGGTGTCTCTGTCTCGTCTTGGTTGTTGCTGTCTAGTTTTCACAGAAGTTGATATCTCGGTCCCATCTGGTGACATGTATCACACAATTGCCCCCGTCATCAAAAATAAACCCTGTGATGTTAATCTCCCACAGACAACCCTCTCTCTCTCCCCCCCTCTCTCTCTCTCTCTTAGTCATACTGGTTGTGACTCTACGTGTGTAGGACATCCCCAACAATAGTCTGGTACTCATCACCAGCGTCAGTGAAATGCCCACCATTGAAATACCCTCTTTGTGTGTCTGATGGACAAGCTAGTCTGAAATTGTCAGAATGAATGTCAGTCTGTTGCCTTCAAGTCAGTGCGGTTGGATTGTGGTTGTGTGGAGGAACATTGCAAGACACGGTCATTGTAGAAAAATAATTGTACCACCCGGCCTGATAGAAGCAATAAGAAAGACAGAAATGTTATGCATATGTGATTTCCATGGGCACTTGAAGGATTTATTTGGTACTTTCTGTCTCTGCCCAGATGGACTGCAGTGGGCAGGACTGGGTCATGTAGGGATGGGGGGTGATGGTGGGTAGATATGGTGTCAGACAGTAAGGATGCTATCGGAGGTGGACAGTATGAGCTCCTCCCGGGGGTTCTGCAGGGTATCTCGCGGGGCAACATACTCGAGCACATTGGGTAGTCCGTGCACCACACAGCAGCTAACGCCCCTGCGGACATGCACCATCCCCATGTCATCGGCGTCATGCCACTCATCTGTCTTCTCATCGTAGCACTCCGCATTCAAGGTGTTGGTAAAGCCGCCCACCACAAACAGAAGATCATCCACCACCTCGATGCCAAAGTTGCTCCGTGGGTTGGACATGGTGGGAACTGCGCGCCAGGTGTTGGTCTGGGGATTGTAGCACTCTGCGTTTCCCAGACGGTTGGCTCCATCAAAGCCGCCCACCTAAGAGAGGATAGGAGGAAATGTGGGTCAATAACAGAATATCAGAATTTGAGCATAGATTTATTGTGTATTTTTATGTAGGTCTCACCGCATAGACCTGCTTCCCATAGGCGATGACCCCCACCCCACTGCGTCGGCTTCTCATGGGTGCGATCAGAGTCCATTGGTTGGTCTCAGGGTTGAAGCACTCTGCTGTGAACAGGCACTCATTCCCATCGAAACCACCACATATGTATACCTAGAGTTAAGGCAACTCGTAAATTCATCCATCCTGGCTTTTTAATAGATTCATTGTACAATAGTTATCAAGTTGTGTTCCACAGGTACAGTTAGTCTTACCTATTCCTCTGTTCCACTTACCTTTCCAAAAAGTGTGGTGGCACTGGCTTCACTTCTCTGCTCATGCATGGGTGAGATGAGTGTCCACTGGTTGGTCTCAGGCTCATAGCGCTCAACAGTGTTGAGTGGCACATAGCCATCAAAGCCGCCCATGGCGTAGATGCAGCCACCCAGCACAGCCACACTGACGTGGCAGCGCTGTGAGTGCATGGGTGCCACTTGGTGCCAAGTGTGTGTGACTGGGTTGAACTTGCGCACACTGTTGAAGTAGTCAATGTGGTCAACGCCTCCCACGCAGTACACAAAACCTTTGAGGTAGGCAGCACCGTGGTAGGCCCGTTCGCTCTCCTCCTCTCGAGTCACATTGACCCAACGGTCAGCCCGTGCATCATACGCCTCAATGCCATTGGTGGGGCTGCCACTACTCCAACCACCGATGGCCAGTAAGATGGCATAGGGCAGGCGAGGGCGGGTCAGAGGGTTGCCAAAGAAGGAGCTGGAGGGCCCATTCGTGCTCAGGTCATATATGGCCTTCAGTGCGTTGATGATGATGGGCTTGCAGTCATCATTGTCTCTCACCAGTGGATTATTCTTCACATTGTTCATGAAGTAGTCTGCTGTAATCAAGGCCATGCGTACCTAAGCAAACAGACACAGACAGATGTAGACATAGAATGCAGTCGGCAGCCGATACACCTTTATGAAATGCATCAAACATTTACGTAGGTCTAACTGTGTTGTCCAACTCTCAGTCACCTTAGGCAACAGCACAGAGATCTGGGCTTTGCGGTCTTGAAGAGAATGGCCAATCCAGCGCAGGATGGCCTCAAACACTACCTCTTCCTGCTTCACGTTCAGGTCGTCCTTCTCAATGATGTCACAAAACTGCCTGGGCGAGAGTTCCAGGAACTCGGAGCTACGCAGCATCTCCTCAAAGTGATGCAGGATGAAGAGAGAGGACCTGCGCCTGAGCTCAGGGCAGGAGTAGAAGTCTGCAAACACCCACATGCCAACGCAGTTCTCCGGGCACAGCTGGGCCTCTAGGTAGTCACAGCAGGCTCGCACAATGCCCATGACAGAGAACTGGCCTGCAGCCACCAGAAGCTGCTCCACATTCTCGTCAGTCACAGGCACAGAGCGTGTGTAGGCATACTCAATAATGAGACGCATCATGTCCGGTGACACACCAGGAATGTTGTACACCCGCTTTTCTAAGTTGCTCCAGCCACTTGTGAAGAGAGCTCTGTGGGTCAGGGTTTAGAGAGGAGGGATATGATGGTCAGGGATCATCCATATACTGTACCAAATTTTCTCAATACTCTTTTCAATACAGCACAGCAATATAATAAACACCCTCTGCAAGTATATCACAATATAAAGAGGGGTACACAAATATTATGAATCAATAGTTGTATCTTTTATAGAATGTATCATTGCTGCCACAAAGAACAATGTGTAAGCTCTTGTAGGATCTGGCTATTTTCTTCTGATTATCCTTTGGATCCATGCCAAGTGAATCCCTGCCATCCATCATGGCCACATCTCCACAAAGTTAAGACACTCACCGGAAATATGGACTCCAGCCGCAAAGGATATTCTTGTGTGCGTTGAAGTCGATGCCATTGACTTTAATCACCACATCACAGAATGTTCCTTCCAGTCGTAGCTCATTAAATATTGTACAGGCCATGGAACTCTCCATGTTGCATCTCTGAAATGTAGAGGTGGACCCCTCTTCCAGTTCATTCATTCTTGTGTTGAATATCTTTAATATCCACTTTTTGGGCAAGAGGTGGCACACTGCAACTATATTCTTCTGAGCAATGAGAACCTTCATTCAAATCAAATCAAATCAAATTTTGTAATTCCCCTTGGTAACATTATGTTCTAGAATTGTGCATTACATCACAGTGAGTGATACAAAATTAGAATGTCTCAGATACCATTTTCATAATAAGCTGACACCATCATAAAAAATAATTAATGTTCTTCTTCTTCATCATCTCGTTTTTGAGGGTGCCCTGTATGAAATGACAGCATCATTTAAACCATATTGACTTTTGTTGTATATATTTTGCCATTATAACAACAACAAAATCGCATAAAGAATGAATTGTGTATCTGCTCCATCAGATGACAAAATAGGTAGGAACCTTTATTACTGCTTTTGTGTTACAGGGAAGATAATATTCACATACATACATGTCCGTCCTCAACTTAAGCAAGTATTTAGGTTGTCTGGTATTTATATCTTTAGTTGCTCTCCTAGTTGCTAGCCAAATAGATCGTTTGATCGTTTAACGTTTATTGAATTAAACCTCTCCTCTATCAAATTATGGTAAGTGTATTTTCCTTGTTTTTCAATGAAGGACTACAATACATGTCAAATGGGGTGGCCGACCAGAAACCACAAAGAACAAAATGTTCTGAGCCAGATTCTAGCTAGACACATTATTTAGACACATAGAAAGACAAACTAAAACACTAGAACAACAGTCACATGAACAACTACAGGACAGTCTTGTCAGATACGGTAGCTAATCAGTTTCGTGTTTCCCCCCCCATACCACTCAGGACTTCAACTTAGCTTTTGTACCACTGCTGTTTTGCACACTGTACATAAACCCTGTTAACTGTCCATATTGTATGCTGCCTTGTCAATGTAGTTGCCTTGTCAATGAAGATGCCTTGTCAATGCAGCTGCCTTGTCAATGAAGATGCCTTGTCAATGTCTGCTGCCTTGTCAATGTAGTTGCCTTGTCAATGTAGCTGCCTTGTCAATGTATGCTGCCTTGTCAATGTAGTTGCCTTGTCAATGTAGCTGCCTTGTCAATGTAGCTGCCTTGTCAATGTAGTTGCCTTGTCAATGTATGCTGCCTTGACAATGTATGCTGCCTTGTCAATGTATGCTGCCTTGCCAATGTAGCTGCCTTGTCAATGTATGCTGCCATGTCGGGGGGGGGTAGTGGTGGTCTAGTGGATAGTGAGTTGGACTTGGGATCGGAAGGTTGTGAGTTCAAATCCCACCTGAAGCCACACCACTACTAGTGTGCCCTTGGGTAAGGCACTTAGCCCTCAGTTACTCCACAGGGAATGTCCCTGTAATTCGTAATTGTAAGTCGCTTTGGATAAAAGCGTCTGCTAAATGGCAAAATTAATTAAAATTAAATGTCAATGTAGCTGCCTTGTCAATGTATGCTGCCTTGTCAATGTCACTGCCTTGTCAATGTATGCTGCCTTGTCAATGTATGCTGCCATGTCAAACAATCTACAGTATGTCCGCTGAGTAGGGGAGTGCAGGGTATGTTGTCATGCCTAGAGAATCTGGCAAATCATGCCTTTGAATCAAAACATTAATACTGGCATGACCCCTTTACTTTAAACTTTGAAATCGCACTTTCTCTGGCGTGCACGTAGATCCACAGTAATTGTTGGAATTGGAATGTAATGTAATGTATTACTGGCTTGTAGTGTGTTTTAGTAAACAGACACACACACACACACACACACACACACACGCACGCACGCATCGTCATATTTGGACAAGTAACTAGAGCTCTTGGACAAGTAAAAGATAAGTTCACATGTCCAAAGGACAAGTACCTGAAAAAGCTCAATGTCAAGCCCTGCATTGGGTGGGTGGGGGGCACTGTCTCACTCTCTCTCTCTCTCTCTCTGTCTCGCTCGCTCCTGCATGAAGCGTCAACACATGCAACACACCCTCTAAGCTGCTATCATTGAATCAGGAATCATTTGATCATTCAGATTGGGAATTTTGCTTGCTTACCATGGGCGGGGCCCACTTGCACTTCGTTATCTGATGGTTGTGTAATGGTTGTGTAGTGGTTGTGTTGTGGTTGTGTTGTGGTTGTGTTTTGATCCAAAAACAACAACCTGATAGTGTATCTGGTTAGCGGATGGTACCGGTTGTGTCGCGGTTGTGTTGTGATCAGGCAACAGCGACCTTGAGTAGCCTGTATGGTCAGCGGATGGTAACGGTTGTGTTGCGGTTGTGTTTTGGTCAGACAACAGCGACCTGATAGCGTGCATGGTGGTGAGTAAGGAGGGCGGTCAGGCCCAGCGGTTCCTGGCGGTGGACGTGTACCAGATGAGCCTGGTGGAGCCAGAGACCAAACGCCTGGGCTGGGGAGTGGTCAAGTTCGCTGGCCTGCTGCAGGTAAGACAGGGGAGGGGGGGAGGGGGGGAGGGAGGGAGGGGGGGAGGGAGAGTGGGAGAGTGGGAGAGTGGGAGGGAGGGAAGGTGTGAGCGAGGGAGGGAGGGAAGGTGTGAGGGAGGGAGGGAGGGTGAGTGAGTGAGGGAGGGAGGGAAGGAGGGAGGGAGTGAAAGAGTGAGTGAGTGAGAATATTTAAATATGTTTGCGTATATATAGGAGGGTCTAAATTGTTAATCGCCGCTTAAATACCATCTTTCAGGACTTTTTCGATGATTTTAGTACAGCTTGTGACATGAAGTATGAAATGAAGAATAACTCCCTCTCTCTCTCTCTCTCCCTCCCCCGCCCTCCCTCCCCCGCCCCCGCCTCCAGGACATGCAGGTGTCGGGGGTGGAGGACGACAGCAGGGCCCTGAACATCATCATCCACAAGCCCAGCTCCAACCCCCACGCCAAGCCCCTCCCCATCCTGCAGGCCAACTTCATCTTCGCCGACCACATCCGCTGCATCATCGCCAAGCAGAGGCTGGCCAAGGGCCGCTGTGTTGTCCAGCAACACTTTCTTTATTTTCTTTAGAAAAAGTTAAAGAGTTCATATTTGATAACAATGTATATACATATTTTAGTTAATATTTGATGTAGTGACACCACTTCCGGTTTACCGCAAATCTACTTCCGGTTTGGGAGTTCATCCTTTGCCAGAGAGAGACCGAGACGTTATGTGTGTTCTCCATTCATCATCCAACATCCAATGCAGATTTACACAAAGCAATGTTGTAAGTACGAAATATCAAGTGTTGGATTGGTAGCTTTATATATTAGTCATCATTTGTTTGGAATATTATGTTTTTAGTTATTATTTTGTAGCTGGATTGTTACCACAAAAAAGAGGACTTTCTAGCTAACCACTGTTTGTTTACATCCTGTTGAAACATGTTTTGTGCTGTTTGTCTTGCAGTTTTTACCAGTTCAATACACCTGATTTGAAAAGCCACTCTACGCCTCTTTCTTTGATGAACTTTATTGACAAGGTTTAGCTAGATGTTACCAGAGAACATCATAGTAAAAAAACAGACTTTCACCATCTGATTTGGATAAGATGTCATCCCACGGAAGCAAGAGGTCGGTGGGGAGCAAAGATACAGCGTCCTCCGGAAGTGTGGTCCGGGCCCGGGCCAAAGCAGAGGCGTTAAAGGTGAGAGCTGCATACGCAGCTCAGGAAGCTAAATTAAAAATGGAAACGGCTAGACTTGATACCGAGTTGGAAGTGCTTACATCCCAAAGAGAAGCAGAGGTAGCCATGGTAGAAGCACAAACCTTGGAAAATGCACAATCAATGTTATTAACGTCTGAAGTCAGGGAAGAAAAATCGGAAAAATCTGTATCTGAGAGGACAAAAATGGAACGCACACATAGTTATGTTCAAGATCAAATCGAGCTAAGGAGTACTTCTCCCTCACAACACTCATTGGCACAGCCTGTCGTTCACTCACTTGATAACAGTTCACTCGACAGCTTTGTGACAGGGACATTACCAAGTAACCTACCTGTGGGACGCGTCACACAACAGTCTCAGCTCAACTACAATAAGCCAAATCCTGAGACACAATACACACATCCTGAAAGAATGTACTTACCTCCACCAAACCTACCTGATCCTCCTAAAGTTGAATTCAGGTCTGAGTTTGTAAAACCAACACCTACCTTAAATGTAAATACGCCATCATACGTTCCCCGACACACTCAGCCAGCTAGCACACCAAATCCAATAGAGACTCTAGCACAGTATTTGGTACGACGAGACCTTGTTAACTCAGGTCTGTACCAGTTTGACGATAAACCAGAAAATGATTGCGCATGGTACTCATCATTCATCAGCGCAACCAGTGAAGCTAGCCTGACAGCAATACAAGAGTTGGATCTCATGACCAGATGGCTCGGAAAGGAATCTGGAGAACAGGCGAAACGCATAAGGTCAGTACATGTTAACAACCCCAGTCTCGCTTTAAGCAAAGCATGGGAGAGACTACGTGAGTGCTATGCAGCCCCCGAAATCATAGAGAAGTCCTTATTCCAGAGACTAGACGGCTTCCCCAGGATTTCATCCAAAAACCCCATAAAGCTACGCCAACTTGGGGACCTGCTTCAGGAGATCCAAAGAGCGAAGGAAGATGGATATCTCACCGGCCTTACTTATCTAGATACTTCCCGCGGAATTGGACCAATCGTGGAAAAGCTTCCATACCAGCTACAGGAGAAATGGTTGACATCGGGAACGCGGTACAAAGAGCAAAACGACGGCCGCTTCCCCCCCTTTCACTATTTCTGCAACTTTGTGAGCCAAGAAGCCAAAAGGCGAAACGACCCAAGCTTCATATACCAAAGCTGTTCCACCACCCAGACAAAACAAGACAGATACAACGGGAAGAACGGCAACAAACCCATCCACGTGAACAAGACGGATGTCTCATCTCAAGTTGACCCCAACAAGAACTGTCCATTGCATGGCAATAGACCTCACCCTCTCAAGAAGTGCAAAACCTTCAGGAACAAATCCCTCGATGATCGAAAGGCTTTTCTCAAGGAGAAAGGAATATGCTTCAAATGCTGCTCTACAACTTCCCATCTTGCCAAAGACTGCGAGAGCGACGTAAAATGCTCGGAGTGCAACAGCACTAGACACGATGCGGCCATGCACCCCGGCCCATCGCCTCAAACAAACAACAAGGCTCCTCCACCGTCACAAGAGAACGGTGGGGAGGAAGAAGTGCAACCTAAAAAAACTGAAGTGGATGAAGCTGAGGTCAGCGACACTGAAGTCAGCGACATAGAGGTCAACACAAGCTGCACAGAAATATGCGGTCCAGGACAGTGGGGCCGTTCATGCTCAAAGATTTGCTTAGCAAGGATCTATCCCAAAGGATCAAAGGATAAAGCTATAAAAGCTTATGTAATGATGGACGGCCAGAGCAACCGCTCTTTAGCCAGACCAGAGCTCTTCGAACTTTTCGGCATGGAGAGTGAAACCTTCCCATACCGTCTCAGAACATGCTCTGGCATCATAGAAACATCAGGAAAGAAGGCAGAAGGACTTCAGATGGAGTCACTGGATGGAAAAGTCCACATCTCTCTCCCAACACTCACTGAGTGTCCTGACATTCCAAACAATCGGAGTGAGATTCCGACCCCAAACGCAGTTCAGCACCAGCCTCATCTCCGTCATCTTACTCAACAAATTCCAGAACTGGACCCCAAAGCGGAGATACTCATCTTACTCGGCAGAGATGTTCTTCGTGTTCACAAGGTCAGGCAGCAAGTGAACGGACCACATGACTCTCCCTTTGCCCAACGTCTAGACTTAGGGTGGGTGGTAATCGGAGAGGTCTGCCTAGGGAGCATGCATAAACCTACAGTCAATGCATACAAGACACATGTGCTCGACAGCGGACGGCCTTCAATCTTCGAGCCCTGCCCAAGCTTCATGCACATCAAGGACACACATCAAGGCTTCAATAAGCCTGACAAAACTCCTGAGAGGATGCTGGGACAGACAGTGTTCAACCGACCGAACCTGAACACTGTTCTAAGAACCTGATCACTGTTCTAAGAACCTGATCACTGTCCTAAGAAGACACTTCCTTTTCTGTGAATCTACGTAGGCTGTTCTAAGAACCAACCTAAGCTGTTCTCAGAACGTACTTAGAGTGTTGAA
The DNA here is from genome assembly GCF_963989245.1 of Nansenia antarctica. Classification (NCBI taxonomy): domain Eukaryota; kingdom Metazoa; phylum Chordata; class Actinopteri; order Argentiniformes; family Microstomatidae; genus Nansenia; species Nansenia antarctica. The sequence goes on along the minus strand of NC_137675.1, from coordinate 30,202,967 downwards.
ATGCGTCCATTTCACACTCACACACCAAAGCATCCACATCACACACACACACACACACACACACACACCAAAGCATCCATGTCACACACACCCGTTGTTCATGTTGTCCTCCAGCGTGACTGTTGGGTAACCGAGGAATAATCTCATTGGTGGAATGTCTGGATTGTCAGTTATGTAGAGGCCGCCGTGAAACCTGAACACACACACACACACACACACACACACACACACGTATAACACTACTTGCTCTGTGAGTGTGTGTGGACCCGTGTGGGTAGTGTTATTAATTTTGTATATTAGCTATGCTGTCTAGCCCCCAGGAATTTCCAACATCATCTCTTCTGTGTGTGTGAGCTGACCACCTCCATGTTGTGTGTGTGTGTGTGTTTCTGTCCAGGCTTCGCGGTGGCCCACTGTGTGTCCCAGCACAGCCCCTCCCCCTTGTCGTCGTCCCCCCCCCCCCTCCAGTGGGAGCGGCAGCACGGGACGCTGTGACTCTGTCACCGCCAGCACTGTGTCAGCACAGAGCCCAGGTAACACACACACACACACACACACACACACACACACACACACACACACACACACACACCCCCACACACAGACACACACACACACACACACACCACCCCAAGGACTATATCAGCCAGAGCCCTACAGGTAACACACACACACCACACACACACACGCACACACACACCACCCCAAGGACTATATCAGCCAGAGCCCTACACGTAACACACACACACACACACACACACACTCACACACACACACACACACACAAGGTATATTCTTACACAGACGCACACACGCACACACACACACACACACATACACACACACACACACACACACACACACACACACACACACATATACGGTATATTCTTACACACACACACACACACACATACTCTCTCTCACACACACACACACACACACACACACACACACACTCACACACACACACTCACACCAATGCACGCGTACACACACACACTCTCTCAAATAAATGCACACACACACACTCACTCACACACACTCACACAAACACACACGCACGCACACAACATCAACAGCTGCTGACTTGGACCAAGCTGCTGACATTGACCAAACCATAATAATCCATCATATTGGCAGCTTAGCGGCCAACCTAAGCGTGACTAGACGCCCTGCTTCAGCTGAGCCACACACAGCTGACCAGACGCATGCTTAAGGCTCAGGCCGGAGCAAGTCCAATTGCGGGGGGCTACTGTTGCTGTTCAGTTCACTGTAAATATGACGCTAAATGTGTTTGCAAACGTGTCATTTTACACTGCGATCTCACACGGCGTATTGGCCAGGATAGCGGTTGAACACAGGCGCAGTACCTGCGATCTCACACGCCGTATCGGGAAGTGCAGCGGTTGAATACAGTTGCAGTAACAACACTTTTATCTAGATCTTTTTATTTGTTGTCTTATTATATTGTTAGAAAGTTTATCTATTTATTTTCTATATATATATATATATATATCTATCCTTGTCATTTTTATTTTCTTACTATCCTCCTTTTTCTGTATTTTTAATGCTGTATGTAAAGCACTTTGAATTGCCCCTGTTGTATGAAATGTGCTGTACAAATAAACGTGCCTTGTTGTTGTTGGCAACCACGTGACGTCTGTTCCTGTGCCCCCCCCCCCCCCCCCCAGGAGGGAAGTACGTCCCCCGGGCCATCCTGGTGGACCTGGAGCCCGGCACCATGGACTCGGTCCGCTCAGGCCCCTTCGGACAGATCTTCAGACCCGACAACTTTGTGTTCGGTAAGGACGGCTGGGGGGTGTCCCATCCACGTCGCTGAAGGAAAATCCAGACTTATTTTGAGCGGAGCATATAAAAAATAAACCTGGACTCTTCCTTTAACAACGTTGTTATAGTTGTTGTTGCTGTTGCTGTTGCTGTTGTTGTTGTTGTTCTTCTTCTTTTTCTTCATCTGACAGACAGACAGACAGTCTAACCTCTCTTCCCCCTCTTCCCCTCTTCCCCCTCTTCCCTCCAGGCCAGAGAGACAGACAGACAGACAGACAGACTAACCTCTCTTCCCCTCTTCCCTCCAGGCCAGAGAGACAGACAGACAGACAGACAGACAGGCAGACAGACTAACCTCTCTTCCCTCCAGGCCAGAGAGACAGACAGACAGACAGACAGACAGACAGACAGACAGACAGACAGGCAGACAGACAGACAGAGTAACCTCTCTTCCCCCTCTTCCCTCCAGGCCAGAGAGACAGACAGACAGACAGACAGACAGACAGGCAGACAGACAGACTAACCTCTCTTCCCCCTCTTCCCTCCAGGCCAGAGAGACAGACAGACAGACAGACAGACAGGCAGACAGACAGACAGACTAACCTCTCTTCCCCCCCTCCCTCCAGGCCAGAGAGACAGACAGACAGACAGACAGACAGACAGACGAACCTCTCTTCCCTCCAGGCCAGAGAGACAGACAGGCAGACAGACAGACAGACTAACCTCTCTTCCCCCCCTCCCTCCAGGCCAGAGAGACAGACAGGCAGACAGACAGACAGACAGACTAACCTCTCTTTCCCCTCTTCCCTCCAGGCCAGAGAGACAGACAGACAGACAGACAGACAGTCTGGTTTTAAATGTTAAGAAGACTGAGGAGATGGTGTTCGACCCCAGAGGTGTTGGGGACCACAGGCCTGTGGTCATCCACAAACAATCCATCTCGCAGGTCGCCTCTTACAAGTATCTTGGGGTTTTCATTGACAACTCACTCACCTGGAGCACTCATGTAGATAGCCTATGTAGCAGATTACAACAACGACTACACTTCCTACGCCGCCTTAGAGTTCATGGTGTTGACCAAAAATGTATGCTACTCTTCTACCAGTCTGTCTTAGAGAGTCTCATCAGATACGGCATTACATCTTGGTTTGGTAACCTATCTGTACAATTAAGGTCCAAACTGGTCCGACTGATACAGACTGCATGGAAGATCATAGGGGTGAAAGACCACTCATCCCTGCAGTCTATTTTTGAACAGGCTACTCTCAGACAGGCTAATAGAATTCTCATGAATCCCTCCCATGTCCTACATGCAGAGTATGAACTGCTGCCCTCTGGGAGGAGGTTCAGAGTCCCCCGCTCTAGATTAAATGATTTGATTTGATTTGATGATTTGATTTTATTAATTCATGCTTGCAGTGGAGCCAAGGCCCCACTGAAAAACTGCAGAACTTACATAGATATGACACACAATATTAACAACAATTACACAACAATTTTAAAGTTTAAAAATATTTCAAGGCGGCAAAGCAAGGGCAGGTAGCAGTCATGGTAGCCATGCTGTATTATGTGTGAGTCTAGATATTGTCATTGTACAGTCTAACTGCAGTATGCAGGGTTGAGTTTTTCAGCCTGCTGGTTTTGGCCTTTGGTTCAGCCAGCTTGTGCTGGTTCCTCAGTGTCCTGGCAGTGCAGCTGCCTCGTGTTGGAGGTAGCAGGTCATGCAGAGGGTGTTGCTCGTCATGCATGTTCCTGACCAGCTTCACTGCGGCCTCCTCCCTCCTTGTCTGGAGTGATGGTAGGGGTTGTGAGATCTCACCAGCTCTCCTTCTGATGATTCTGCAGGCACGTGTCTGGACTCGCTCTAGCTCAGCCTGTTGTTTTTTAGAGCAGCCCACCAAGAGCACTGAGCCGCATTCCAGACACGGCCTGATGAGAGTGGTGTAGATGGGGATGAGGTCATCCGCAGGTAGACCGTGTCTTGCCATGACCGTGAGATAGTGCAGCCACTTGGAGGCAGTTTTTATTGCCTTCTCAATGTGCACATCTCCAGTCAGCTTTTGATCCAGATGGTATCCCAGATACTTTGTTGTTTCCACAACAGGTACTTCTTGTCCCCCCAGCATCAGCGGGGGAGGTTGTGGTGGGTTCCGGGCAAAACATATGCGCAGCTCAACCGACTTTTTCCCATTGAGTGTCATTTTGTTCTTGGCTGCCCATTCGTCCAGCCTTTGTGCCTCCAGGGGCATTGATGGGTCTGACATGATGTTGGATATGGGAATTGCTCTCGACAGCGCAATGTCATCTGCATATCCCACATCAAGAGTGTCCTCAAACATAGCATCCCGGGTGGCCATATAGAGGAGGAAGACATATGGGGAGGCTACCCCCCCTTGTGGCACCCCAGATGTGACTTCGATCCAGGGGCTATGAGCCCCATTTGCCACCACTCTTTGTCTCCTCCCTGTGATGTAGCTGTGTATCCAGGCTGTCAGAGATGGGCACAGTAACAAGTCCAGTATGTTTTGCATCAGGGTTCCGTGGTCAATTTGGTCAAACGCCTTTGACATATCTGCCAACAGTACTCTCACCATTGTTGGATTGGAGTCGGTTTCAGTGAGCCAGGTGTGCATTGCTCTAACTAAAGCCGTTGTGGTGCTGTGCTTGGGTAGATATGCATATTGGTTTTTGCACACGTTGAGCACAGTGGGCATGAGCTTTTTCAAGACAAATCTTTCTATTGTTTTCCCTACACAAGAGGTTAGGGAGATGGGACTCCAGTCTGAGATTGAGCCAGGGTCTTGGCCTTTGGGTATGGGACAGACATTTGACTCTTTCCATATATCAGGGACACACCCCTGTTGGTAAGAGCAGTTGGCCAGATGTGTGATGACCGGAGCCAGGTCCTCTGCCAGTTCTTTAAGCAGCCAGGTTGGAATACCGTCCGGCCCACCTGCTTTCCGGGGGTCCAGCCGAGTAAGGGCTAGCTTCATCTCACCTATGCTACAGATGTCACTTTGTGTGGGGGGTCCAGGTAGTGGGAAAACACAGTAGGGTGTTGTTTTAGTCCATGACTTGGCAAAGAAGTTGTTCAGCGCTTCTGCAACTGTGTTTTCTTCAACTCCCTGTATTGTGATTCTTGCATCGGGTGATTTAGTTCGTCCTAGGCCTTTGTTTATAAAGTCCCACCACTGCTTGGGGTTCTTTTTCTTTAGATTTTGCATTTCATTTTTATAGTATCTTGTTTTGGCCTTGTGGATAAGTCTTTGGATGTAGTTTCTAATTTCGTTCCATTTTCCAACTTTCCCCCATTTGTTGTAGGCTTTTTGTCTTTTCTTTATAGCCTGCTTTATTTTCTCCGTCATCCACGGTTTGTCCGCGGTTGTTATTTTTTTCTGTCTCACAGGCAAGCATAATATGTCCATCGCTGTCTGGATATAGTTGTTAAAACTTGCTACTTTGGTGGTGATGTCCTCAACCTCGTAAACAGCAGACCAGTCAGTCATAGCTATGCATGTTGCAAGAGCCTCTTTTCTTTCGTTCGTCACTAACCGGCCCCTCCTTCGCTTCACCTGTTGTTTCTGCCCTGTTGTGTTTATTGGGCTCAACACCAGACACTTGTGGTCGCTGGAACCCAGGGGGGGCAAGGGTGGTTGGAGGGCTATAGAGTTTAGCCATGTTCGTAAAAATCAAGTCTAGGGTGGCCTGCCCTCGGGTCTGATGTTTGACTATCTGCCGAATATCAGATTTTAAAATAAAAAATTAAATAGATTTAAAAATTATTTTATTCCCGTTTCTGTTAAACTTTTAAACTGCACCAGATGAATGTAAACATATCTTGCTTATCGTTTTATTTCCACTCTTGTCTTAGGCCTTGTCCACACTACACCGTTTTTTTTGTAACCGGGGTTTTCCCTAAAAAAAGAATCGCGTCCACACAATCACAGTTATAAAAAAACACCATCCACACAAAACCGCGAACATTGTTTGAACCGCGCCAAAAATAACCAATAGCGTCTGGCTGCGCCCCTTGGCGAATCAGAAGTCTGGAAAACAGCTACCATTTCCGGTCCTATTATTATTATTATTATTATTATTATTATTATTATTCAAACTTCCTAAACATTTTGAAACATATTGGGCCCTATTATATACCCCGGTTTTCCCGTATACACCTCTCCGCTGAAACCGGAGTTTCTACAAAAGTTCACCCTGGCCGGAGTTCTCAAGAAAGCACGGTTTCAGTAACCGCGAACGCCGGGTGCGTGTGGATGGAAGGCAAAACCGGGTAGAAAAACGCCCGGTTTAAAAAAAAAACGGAGTAGTGTGTACAGGGCCTTAATCAGGGCTGCCTTCTGTTTGTGTTTCTATCATTCTGTATTGTCTGTTGCTCTTTGTTGGCTGCTGTGGGGTGTAAGCCCAATACAAATTTCCCAGTGATGGGACAATAAAGTGACTTTTGACTTTTGACTTTGACAGACAGACTAACCTCTCTTCCCTCCAGGCCAAAGAGACAGACAGGCAGACAGACTAACCTCTCTTCTACCTTACTTTGTAGTAAGACTGGACGATTTTATAGAAAAACAAAACCTACTGAGTGACCATCAATTTGGATTTAGAGCAAATCGATACACTACAATGGCAGTGATGGAATTGATTGAAAAAATATCCACAAAAATTGAAAGTAAAGATTATACTGTAGGGATATTCATAGATCTAAAGAAGGCATTTGATACTATTGATCATAGATTATTAATAAGAAAACTTGATAGATATGGAATTAGAGGGATAGCAAATTTATGGATTAGAAACTATCTTGATAATAGACACCAGTATGTACAAATAAACAATGATAAATCTGAACTGCTAAGGGTCACATGTGGGGTCCCACAAGGTTCAGTGCTGGGTTCAAAGCTGTTTATTTTGTACATCAATGATATTTGCAATGTGTCCAAGTTGTTAAATTTTGTTTTGTTTGCAGATGATACAAATTTATTTTGTTCTGGCAAAGATTTGGAGCAGCTTCTGGAATCAGTGGAAACGGAACTAAAAACTATAAAACGATGGTTTGACACAAACAAGTTGTCATTGAACTTAGAAAAAACTAAACTTATGATATTTGGAAATCGAAAAATTAATAGTCAAGTACAAATCAAGATAGATAATGTTGAAATTGAAAGAGTTTATGAAAACAAATTTTGGGGAGTTGTTATAGACCACAAATTATGTTGGAAAACACACATACTACTTAAAGACTAAAATATCAAAGTCTATTGCAATACTGCATAAAACGAAAGACATACTTAATCCAAATTCATTACACATATTGTACCGTTCTCTAATAGTTCCATACATAACTTACTGTGTGGAAGTGTGGGGAAACACATACAAAACAATCACAAATCCAATTTATTTACTACAGAAAAGAGCTATACGAATTAGAAACAGAGCTGCCTATCAAGAACCAACTAACAAATTATTCATAAACACCTATGATCTCAAATTTAAAGAATTGGTGGACTTCCAAATGGCACAAGTAATGTATAAAGTAAAAAATAAGATGCTTCCAGACTGTATCCAGAGACTATTTCAAGTTAGACAGAGTAATTACGAACTCAGAGGAATATGTATGTTTATGAAAACAAAGATTAGAACAAATGCAAAACAAAGATGTATAACAGTTAAAGGAGTTAATTTATGGAATACTTTTGAAAAGGAAATGAAAATGTGTAGTACACTAAAAGGATTTTAAAAATTATTTAAAAATAAGATGATTAACAAGTATAAAACAGAGGTTTAAATATAGTTTTTGTTTGGTATTTTTTGAACTTTTTGTTGACATGCGTAAGTGAAATTTTGTTTATAAAAGTTTCAATGTTTTGATTATGCATTCATGGGGGGACATGCATACATGTAACAAGGGTAGGCGCAATAAGCCACGGCTTCAGCCTACACCTTTTTGGTCCTGGTGTTATGAATTGTGACTGTGTACATTTTTTTTTTTATATCTGTATTGTGAATTGCATAGGGGACCAAAATAAACATTCTCAATCAATCAATCAATCAATCTTCCCCCTCTTCCCTCCAGGCCAGAGAGACAGACAGACAGACAGGCAGACAGACAGACAGACAGACAGACAGGCAGACAGACAGACGGACTAACCTCTCTTCCCCCTCTTCCCTCCAGGCCAGAGCGGGGCGGGCAACAACTGGGCCAAGGGCCACTACACGGAGGGGGCGGAGCTTGTAGACTCTGTCCTGGACGTGGTGAGGAAGGAGGCGGAGAGCTGCGACTGCCTGCAGGGCTTCCAGCTGACCCACAGCCTGGGGGGGGGCACGGGGTCCGGCATGGGCACGCTGCTCATCAGCAAGATCAGGGAGGAGTACCCCGACCGCATCATGAACACCTTCAGCGTGGTGCCCTCCCCCAAGGTAAACCTAACCCCTCATCTAAGGTAACCCCTCACCTAAGGTAACCCCTCCCCCAAGGTAACCCTAACCCCTCCCCCAGCCCTAACCCCACCCCAAGGTAACCCTAACCCCTCCCCCAACCCTGACCCCTCCCCCAAGGTAACCCCTCATCTAATGTAACCCTAACCCCTCATCTAAGGTAACCCTAACCCCTCCCCTAAGGTAACCCCTCATCTAAGGTAACCCCTCCCCTAAGCTAACCCCTCATCTAAGGTAACCCCTCCCCTAAGGTAACCCCTCATCTAAGGTAACCCCTCATCTAAGGTAACCCCTCATCTAAGGTAACCCCTCATCTAAGGTAACCCCTCCCCTAAGGTAACCCCTCATCTAAGGTAACCCCTCATCTAAGGTAACCCCTCCCCTAAGGTAACCCCTCATCTAAGGTAACCCCTCATCTAAGGTAACCCCTCATCTAAGATAACCTAACCCCTCCCCTAAGGTAACCCCTCCCCTAAGGTAACCCCTCCCCCAAGGTAACCCTAACCCCTCCCCTAAGGTAACCCCTCATCTAAGGTAACCCCTCCCCCAAGGTAACCCCTCATCTAAGGTAACCCCTCCCCTAAGGTAACCCCTCCCCTAAGGTAACCCCTCCCCCAAGGTAACCCCTCCCCTAAGGTAACCCCTCCCCTAAGGTAACCCCTCCCCCAAGGTAACCCTAACCCCTCCCCTAAGGTAACCCTAACCCCTCCCCCAAGGTAACCCCTCCCCTAAGGTAACCCCTCCCCTAAGGTAACCCCTCCCCTAAGGTAACCCCTCATCTAAGGTAACCTAACCCCTAAGGTAACCCCTCCCCTAAGGTAACCCCTCCCCCAAGGAAACCCTAACCCCTAAGGTAACCCCTCCCCTAAGGTAACCCCTCCCCCAAGGTAACCCTAACCCCTCCCCTAAGGTAACCCTAACCCCTCCCCCAAGGTAACCCTAACCCCTCCCCTAAGGTAACCCCTCCCCTAAGGTAACCCCTCCCCTAAGGTAACCCTAACCCCTAAGGTAACCCTAACCCCTAAGGTAACCCCTCCCCTAAGGTAACCCTAACCCCTAAGGTAACCCCTCCCCTAAGGTAACCCCTCCCCTAAGGTAACCCCTACCCTAAGGTAACCCCTCCCCCAACCAAACGTAATTCATATACTGAATGTATATTTACTCTCTCTCTCTCTCCCCTCCCCCTCTCTCTCTCTTTCTCTCCTCTCTCTCCCCTCCCTCCCTCTCTCCCTCTCCTCTCTCTCCCCCCCCCTCTTTCTCCCCTCTCTCCCTCCCCCCCTCCCCCCTCTCCCCCCTCTCTCCCCCCCGCCCCCCCCGCCCCCAGGTGTCAGACACGGTGGTGGAGCCGTACAACGCCACCCTCTCGGTCCACCAGCTGGTGGAGAACACGGACGAGACCTACTGCATCGATAACGAGGCGCTGTACGACATCTGCTTCCGCACGCTCAAGCTGACCACGCCCACCTACGGCGACCTCAACCACCTGGTCTCGGCCACCATGAGCGGCGTCACCAGCTCAACGCCGACCTGCGCAAACTGGCCGTCAACATGGTGCCCTTCCCCCGCCTGCACTTCTTCATGCCGGGCTTCGCCCCCCTGACCAGCAGGGGGAGCCAGCAGTACCGCGCCCTCTCGGTGCCCGAGCTCACGCAGCAGATGTTCGACGCCAAGAACATGATGGCGGCGCGCGACCCGCGCCACGGGCGCTACCCGACCGTGGCGGCGGTCTTCCGCGGACGCATGTCGACGAAGGATGTGGACGAGCAGATGCTGAACGTCCAGAACAGGAACAGCAGCTACTTCGTGGAGTGGATCCCCAACAACGTCAAGACGGCCGTATCCGACATCCCGCCGCGGGGGCTCAAGATGGCCGCCACCTTCATCGGCAACAGCACGGCCGTCCAGGAGCTGTTCAAGCGCATCTCGGAGCAGTTCACCGCCATGTTCCGCCGCAAGGCCTTCCTGCACTGGTACACGGGCGAGGGGATGGACGAGATGGAGTTCACCGAGGCAGGAGAGCAACATGAACGACCTGGTGTCGGAGTACCAGCAGTACAGGACGCCACGGCCGAGGAGGGGGAGTTCGAGGAGGAGGAGGGGGAGGAGGAGGTGGCGGCCTAAGGAGCTTGCTCTCTCTCTCTCTCTTTCTCTCTCTTTTTCTCTCTTCAGCCATCCATCCATCCATCCATCCATCTGTCGGACTCTTTGTCTGACTTTTTCCTCATCCTTCCCTTCCTCTATAGGGGAGGGAAAGGAGGAGGGAGAGGAGGAGGGAGAGGAGGAGGTGGCCTAAGGAGCTTGCTCTCTCTCTCTCTCTCTCTTTCTCTCTCTTTTTCTCTCTTCAGCCATCCATCCATCCGTCTGTCCGTCAGTCGGACTCTTTCGTTTTCCTCATCCTTCCCTTCCTCTATAGGGGGAGGGAGAGGAGGAGGGGGAGGAGGAGGTGGCCTAAGGAGCTGCTCTCTCTCTCTCTTTCTCTTTCTCTCGTTTTTCTTCTCTCAGTCATCCATCCATCCGTCCGTCCGTCGTACTCCTCGTCCTTTTGTCCTCGTCCTTCCCTCCCTCTCTGCCTTACCCCCCCCCCCCCCCCCCGTTCTCAATAGAGACATGTATACACAGATGTGCTCGTGTAGTCTTTTGGGTCGGTCGTTTTTTTCTTCCATTCTGTTACGTTATCTTAATGGAGACATGCCGTCCCGCATTATCCATTCATCCAGAGAAGCTGTTGCTTTAAACGGACAATTAATGACGACATGACTAGTTTGGCTTAGTTTGAATAAAGTCGTGGAAACATTAAACAAACGGGCTTGTGTATGTGTGTGTTTGATGCGTGTTTGATATCTGTTTTTCTGTGTATCTATCTATAATTGCTATCCTGTTATACTGAACTGACTAAATATATGTTGTACTGCTCTCCGTCTCTCTCAGAACCGGTACAGGTATGGTCAGCTTCTTTATGTACTGGAGTATTGACCAGTAAACAGTATATACTGTATATCGTGAAGAGGATCTGCAATTGCACCTGTGTCAGACAGTTACAGCAGATTGCCACCAGATGGCAGCATAACACCTCCTATTTGTCATCAGAACTCCACCAAGAAAGCTCTAAATGGACCTCTGGTCCTTTCAAATCTGTTCATATATCTGCGAAAATTGGATACGTGTAGGAAAGCTAGTCATTTCCCACTTAGGCCTATTTCTTACAACCAAGACAGGAGAACGAGGCACTCTTCTGTCCAGTTAAAATGCTTTATTGAGGCTCTAAGTCCCATCTGAACAGATTTTCTTCCCATTTTTAAACCAGAGAGAGACAACGTGGTCTGTATGAAGGATCCGAAGCATTGTATGGCCTACATAAACTCTTATGACCGGTTTGGCTGTCGGGTCAGGCTATGACGCATCGTATGGCCTACATAAGCCTTTATGACTAGTTTGGCTACAGGGTTATGGTTAGGGTTAGAAGCGGCGCATGGCCTACACAAGCCTTTATGACTAGTTTGGCTACAGGGTTATGGTTAGGGTTAGAAGCGGCGCATGGCCTACATAAGCCTTTATGTTTGGCTGCAGGGTCTGGCTATGATGCCTCGTTCAGTGGAAGAGACTTAATGCAAACATGTTGTGAGCTACAGCATGAGGTCACCAAACAGGAAGTGTATTCCTGTACTTCCTCTAAACGTGCCTGTCACAGGAAAAGAGACGGTGTGTGAGATGGAATGACGTGTTGGTGGTGTTCTAGGTTGAATGACATAATAATGGTGTTCTAGGTTGAATGACATAATAATGGTGTTCTAGGTTGAATGACATATGATGGAGGTGTTCTAGGGTGAATGACATTTGATGGAGGTGTTCTAGGGTGAATGCAGAACCTGGGCAAAGTGGATGTGTCTGAAATGGATTCAAATAGATAGACAGATAGACAGACAGACAGACAGACAGACAGACAGACAGACAGATAGACAGAC
>NC_137675.1:30163264-30170764 GCF_963989245.1 Nansenia antarctica | reverse complement strand
CTCCCTCTCTCCCTCTCTCTCTCCCCCCTCTCTCTCTCCCTCTCTCTCTCCCTCCCTCCCTCTCTCTCTCAGGAGGCACCAAAGCTTATCAGCAGTTCGTAGGGAACCTGAAGGTAAGACGTTGTGATTGGATCCTCCTGTCAGGGACTTGCTGCTTCCTGATTGGTCTGTCTGTCTGACATCTGGTTTCTGTTGGTAGAAAGGGGGCGGGGCTCTGATCTTCAATGTCAAGTCCAACACAATGTACAAGTCGGTAAGTGCATACTACACAGTGTGTGTGTGTGTGTGTGTGTGTGTGTGTGTGTGTGTGTGTGTGAGTGTATGTAGTGGGGAGAACAAGTATTTGATACACTGCTGATTTTGCACGTTTTCCCACTTAGAAAGAATGTAGAGGTCTGTAATTTTATCATAGGTACACTTCAACTGTGAGAGACAGAATCTAAAAAAAAAATCCAGAAAATCAAATTGTATGATTTTAAAGTAATTAATTTACATTTTATTGCATGAAATAAGTATTTGATACATCAGAAAAACAGAACTTAATATTTGGTAAAGAAACCTTTGTTTGCAATTACAGAGATCAGACGTTTCCTGTAGTTCTTGACCAGGTTTGCACACACTGCAGCAGGGATTTGGGCCCACTCCTCCATACAGATCTTCTCCAGATCCTTCAGGTTTCGGGGCTGTCGCTGGGCAACACAGACTTTCAGCTCCCTCCAAAGATGTTCTATTGGGTTCAGGTCTGGAGACTGGCTAGGCCACTCCAGGACCTTGAGATGCTTCTTACGGAGCCACTCCTTAGTTGCCCTGGCTGTGTGTTTCGGGTCGTTGTCATGCTGGAAGACCCAGCCACGACCCATCTTCAATGCTCTTACTGAGGGAAGGAGGTTATTGGCCAAGATCTTGCAATACTTGGCCCCATCCATCCTCCCCTCAATACGGTGCATTCGTCCTGTCCCCTTTGCAGAAAAGCATCCCCAAAGAATGATGTTTCCACCTCCATGCTTCACGGTTGGGATGGTGTTCTTGGGGTTGTACTCATCCTTCTTCTTCCTCCAAACACGGCGAGTGGAGTTTATGCCAAAAAGCTCTATTTTGGTCTCATCAGACCACATGACCTTCTCCCATTCCTCCTCTGGATCATCCAGATGATCATTGGCAAACCTCAGACGGGCCTGGACATGCGCTGGCTTGAGCAGGGGAACCTTGCGTGCGCTACAGGATTTTAATCCCTGACGGCGTAGTGTGTTACTGATAGTTTTCTTTGAGACTGTGGTCCCAGCTCTCTTCAGGTCATTGACCAGGTCCTGCCGTGTAGTTCTGGGCTGATCCCTCACCTTTCTTATGATCATTGATGCCCCACGAGGTGAGATCTTGCATGGAGCCCCAGACCGAGGGAGATTGACCGTCATCTTAAATTTCTTCCATTTTCTAATAATTGCGCCAACAGTTGTTGCCTTCTCACCAAGCTGCTTCCCTATTGTCCTGTAGCCCATCCCAGCCTTGTGCAGGTCTACAATGTTGTCCCTGATGTCCTTAGAAAGCTCTTTGGTCTTGCCCATTGTGGAGAGGTTGGGGTCTGATTGATTGAGTGTGTGGAGAGGTGTCTTTTATAAAGGTAACGAGTTCAAACAGGTGCAGTTAATACAGGTAATGAGTGGAGAATAGGAGGGCTTCTTAAAGAAAAACTAACAGGTCTGTGAGAGCCGGAATTATTACTGGTTGGTAGGTGATCAAATACTTATTTCATACAATAAAATGCAAATTAATTATTTAAAAGTCATACAATGTGATTTTCTCGATTTTTGTTTTAGATTCCGTCTCTCACAGTTGAAGTGTACCTATGATAAAAATTACAGACCTCTACATTCTTTCTAAGTGGGAAAACCTGCAAAATCAGCAGTGTATCAAATACTTGTTCTCCCCACTGTATATGTGTGGGAGTGTGTGTGTGTGTGTGTGTGTGTGTGTGTGTGTGTGTGTGTGTGTGTGTTTGTGTGTGTGGGCCCCACCTAGAAACAATTCTAATCTCTCGTCACTTGAGTGCAGATCTGAAAGGACTGTGTGTGTATCAGCTCCGCCTTGCTCTCTGATAGGTTAGCTTAGCTACCATGTATGCTACCCTGACTCACACCTGTCAAGGTAGGAGGGGGCGGCTGTGGCGGCGGTTCGATCCCCGGCTGGCCACGTGTCGAGGTGTCCTTGGGGCAAGACGCTGAACCCCAAATTGCTCCCAATGAGCGGGGCCGGCGCCTTGCATGGTAGCTTGCCGGCATTGGTGTGTGAATGTGAATGTGTGTGTGAATGGAGTGAATGAGAGGCCGTTGTAAAGAGCTTTGGAATAAGGCGCTATATAAGTCAGACCATTTACCATTCATACGTATCCAATCCATTCAGATCAAAGTGTTGTGACACGCAGGGCCATGATTGGTCTTCGTCTGACTCTCAGACTCCTTCTGTGATTGGTCAGTTCCACCAGGTGTGTTCTCTTTGTTCCAGGCCAAGGTTCTGACCAAACGAGGCTTGAGGAACCTCCTCACTCCCAAGGTATGTACAGGTGTGTGTGTGTGTGTGTGTGTGTGTGTGTGTGTGTATGTTTGGGTGTGCATGCTTGTGTGTGTGTGTCGGTGTTGATTATGTGTGTTCCTTATTATTGTGTGTGTTTTGTATGCGTGCCTGTGTGTGTGCGTGTGTGTGTGTGTGCACGTGTGTGTGCACGTGTGTGTGTGTGTGTGTGTGTGTGTGCGTGTGCGTGTGCGTGTGCGTGTGTGTGTGTGTGTGTGTGCGTGTGTGTGTGTGTGTGTGTGTATGCAGGATCACAACGAGGCACACTCCCTCCAGAGAGGAGGCTCCGTGTCGGGGCCACACACGCACACCTACCGCCGCCACCAATCAGACTGCCATCAGAGCCGTCGGCCAATCACACAGCACTTTGGACAGGTAAGACACGCCCCCTAGACCAGCTAATACTGACATTTTAGAGGAGAGAGGAGGAGAGGGATGGAGAGGAGAGGAGAGGAGAGGAGAGGAGGAGAGGGATGGAGAGGAGAGGAGAGGAGAGGAGAGGAGAGGAGAGGAGAGGAGAGGAGAGGAGAGGGATGGAGAGGAGAGGAGAGGAGAGGAGAGGAGAGGAGAGGAGAGGAGAGGGATGGAGAGGAGAGAGGAGAGGAGAGGAGAGGAGAGGAGAGGAGAGGAGAGGAGAGGAGAGGAGAGGAGAGGGATGGAGAGGAGAGGCAAATCGACTTACAATCAATACTAAGCAAGTGAATCATCAATCCACCAGTCGTAGCAGGAAGAGTAATCTAGCTCAGGCCAGGGGCCATTGGCAGTCGTCGTGATAGAAGAAGAAAGATTACAGTACAAGGGGGGTAGTAGAAGTCTTCAGAGACACAGTTTAGGGGGAGCAGGCGTCTCTGGAGACAGAGATAATATTTTATCAGACAGAATTCAGGGCGGGCTTTGGCCACGTGTGGGTGGTTTTGCAAGGCAATCTATTATATCTCTAGTAAAGAAAACAACATGGCGTGGGGTGGTCCAGCGGTCTAGCACTGGTCTGTTTCACACTCTTGACATGGTTATATTCATGAATACCCCTTGGTGGGCTGGAGGGTCGTTTTCTATAGGTGTGTGTGTGTGGTGGTAAGCTGTTTTTATTGTTTATTTAAAAAGAAAATATGGGGCGCTTAGGTGGCGTAGCGGACTAAGCGTTGACCACGTAACCGCAGGGTTCCCGGTTCGATTCCAGCCGCGGACATATCCTGCATGGCTTCCCTTCTCTCTCTCTCACCCATCCTTCCTGTCAAATCTCTACTGTCTCTATCACAATAATAAAATATGCATTGCCAAATACTAAATGGGTTGTCTGACTAACCTAGCAGCGTTTATTATGACTCGCCTGTATGACAACAGGCTAAACTGGCTCTGGCTGGTCATAATCACAGCGCATTATAACAGTTTGCTTTGTTCTCAGATGTGCAGTCACATTCCCATCCCTCCATTCCTAACCTTAACCACCTCCTGCTGTGTTCACTGTGCTCTGCTGTGTCTTATTGTGTTATGCTGCTGTTGTGTATTACGCTACGTCACGCTGTCATGCTACATCACGCTACGTCACGCTACATCATGCCACATCACGCTACGTCACGCTATGTCATGCTACGTCACGCTACATCATGCTACGTCACGCCATATCACTCCATATCACGCTACATCATCCCTTGTTATGCTACGTCATCCCTTGTTATGCTACGTCCCACTATGTCATGATACATCATGCTACATCACGCTATGTCATGCTATGTCACCTTACGTCATGCTACATCACGCTACGTCACGCTACGTCACACTACGTCACGCTACATCATGCTATGTCACGCTACGTCATGCTATGTCACGCTACATCACGCTACATCATGCTATGTCACCTTACGTCATGCTACATCACGCTACATCACACTACATCACGCTACGTCACGCTACGTCACGCTACGTCACGCTACGTCACGCGGCATCATGCTATGTCACGCTACGTCATGCCATGTCAGTCTCGCCCCCGTCGGCCTATCAGCAGACAGGACGGTCCCAGAGAGGAGGGTGGAGCCCAGGAGAACAGCTGGGCAGCAGACTGGACAGACGGGTGAGAGACACACACACACACACACACACACACACACACAGATGGCAGAATGACATGAGGGTGACAGTTCATTAACAAACAAAAGAAAGAGAAACAGGGAAGGAAAGGGAAAATGAGAAGATTATATTATCACGTGCGTGTGCGTGCGTGTGTATGTGTGTGAGAGTGAGTGTGAGTGTGTGAGTGTGAGTGTGAGTGTGTGTGTGAGTGTGTGTGTGTGTGTGTGTGTGTGTCTCTCTGTGTGTGTCTCTCTGTCTCTCTCTGTGTGTGTCCACCCTTCCCCCGGACATCTAAAGATGCGTGTTAGCTCTCCGAGCTAAAGCACCAAAGCTTCTAAGCTCCCAGGGGGCCTTGTGGCATGCAGGACTCCCCCCAACCTCCCAACCCCCCAATACCCCCAACCAGTCACCTCCTGTGTCCCCTCCCTCCCTCCCTCCCAGGGCTGTGTCAGGGCCGGTGGCTGAGTCTGACCTCCAGAAGGACGGGGAGGAGGAGGAGGAGGAGGAGGGGGGAGACTCGGTCCTGTGCGACCCAGAGGAGATGGACCTGCTGGGGGAGATCTTCGACACGCTCAGCTGCCGGAGCTCCCAGGACCGGGGCCTGCTCTACGGCACACGCAGCCTGGACCTGTTCGGACCGGACAGCCACGACTTTATGAGTCAGGTAGGTACACACACACGCACACACACACACACACACACACACACACACACACATAGACAGATAGACACGCGCGCACACACACACACACACACACAGACACACATAGAGAGACAGACAACCAGACCGACAGACAACCACACCGACACAGGCACGCGCGCACACAGACAGACAGACACACACAGACAGACAGACAGACAGACAGACGCGCACACGCACACACAGACATACACACACAGACACACAGACAGACAGACACGCACACAGACACACATACATACATACACACACACACACACACACACACAGACAGACGCGCACACACACTTACACACTCACAGATACTTGTTTAGGGGATGGGCTTACATACATTAAGACAACTATCTTTCTTACACACACACACACACACACACACACACACACATCATCATCATCATCTATGTCTTCAACCATCCTTGTCTCCTGTCTCGCCTGTCTTCCAGAGGTGCCTGGCCAATCCCAGCCAGGAGAGTCTGAACGTGTCAGCCAATGAGAGTGGCAGCCTGAGGAGCTGGAACCAGGAGGAGGGGCTTCAGGGGCTGGGGGAGGAGTCTGAACAGTTCGGGGATTCTGATTGGTTAAGCCAGGGGCACGAGTTAGCAGGGGAGGGGACAGAAGGTCAGGGGTCGTTCACGCGGGGAGGACACGGGGAGGCGTCGGAGAGAGGGATGGAAGAGAGGAGGAGGTGGAGGAGGAGTGTGTCTGCGGAGGCCGTGGTCCGGCCTGAACGTGTCGACCCTGAGGAGAGAGAGAACGAGGGAGCGGTAGAGGTAGAGAACGAGGAGGGAGGAGGGAGGGAGGGTGGCGTGAAGGTGCAGACGGAGGCAGAGACAGGGTCCGTTCAAGTGAAGAGGGCCGGGGGGTGGAAGGAGGAGAGAAGACCAGGAGAGGAGGACCACCAGGAGAACAAGGGAGGCCCAGGGATCCTGACGGACCTCCCCAGGAACGGAGACCCGAGGCAGGGCACCGAGTCTGGGGCCGGGGCTGGATCCGGATCAGTGGTGGACCACGGGGGGGAAAGGGACAGCGTCAACCCCGCGTCCACGGCTCCCCCCGGGCTTCGGAGCGACCCGGCCGCCCCTGCCGCCACACAGCCCCCCGCGGCGGGTCAGGAGGAGAGAAGAGATGAAAGAGAAGAAGAAGAAGAAGAAGAGGAGGATGAAAAAGAGGAAGAGGAATCCCACCCTCCTCGTGCGCCGCCGTCTTCTGTAGCAGAGCTCCGGTCTGCTCCGGTCTCCGAGCCGGCCGTCCTCCAGGGTAAGGCCCAGACCCAGACCAGGGGCTCGCCTGAGTCGAGTCAGCCCAGAGACAGGTCGCGTTGCTGGGACGCTACCCAGAGGGGCTACCCCCCCCATGACTCTAATGCCAAAGTCTCTGGACCTGCCATAAGCACGTCTCTGGTGCCTTTACGCAGTCGGACTCCGCCGGTAAACGAGAAGGGAGAAGCAGGTCACCCCTCCGAAGGGGGAACCCCGCCCCCGGTCAAAGTCTCGGAGCTGAAGAAGAGATTCGAGGCGTGATTGGTGTTTGACGCGTTCCAGCGGCGTGCGCCGCAGCCAATGCTTTGCAAGCTAAAGACAGAGACTTGTTTGATGTTCGGATGCTTGCTGTTAAGTGACTCGTGAATGCAATTCGTTAAGTGTCCTGAAGGTGGGGCTGGTGAGCCAGGTGAAACAAATGCAAAGCATCAACTGGTACATTTGTTTATATTCTTAAAGAGGAGTTGACAAAAACATGACTGCGGCTTGATTTATTGGTTGTGTGTGTGTGTGTGTGTTTGTGTGTGAGAGAGGCTCAGCTCCATTAGTTCATTCTAGACTCCCCTACAAAAATGTAGCAATAAGATGATAACAAGAGAGTTGAGAAAGAATTCATCAGAAACCAAACCATTTACCTAGGGTTTGTGGATGTTAGTCAAACAAACTTGAGAAACATGTTATATGGATAGCCCCAAAAACATTATTTGTAGCTGTTCGATTAACTTTCAACAACAGTTCAACTTACTGTCCACTAACCCTAACTCTAACCTGAAACCTAACCTTTGACTCTAACAAGCTGTTGCAGTCAATAGTTAAATTACATTACATTTTCGGCATTCAGCAGACGCCTTTATCCAAAGCGACTTCCAACAAATACATTTGTCTAAGTAAGTGAATCATCTATCA
>NC_137675.1:30153264-30158264 GCF_963989245.1 Nansenia antarctica | reverse complement strand
GGCGCTCTCAGAGCGTATTTGCGAACGCACCCGTAGTAGTAGCCTTGCTGAGCAAACCTGACCCATTTAGTCAAGGCCCCGCCCCCCCTCCCTATCCCATCTGGCAGCCACGTCCCCTCAACCCCCCTGTCCAGGTAGTTTAATGATTATAGGTAAAGTTGACTCAGTCTTTGTTTACTGTCCCTTGCAGCGTTTACAGGAATAGGAACCAATAGGACAGTTGGCTTGTTGTCAGAAACCCCACAGATTATCGCAAACCCCACAAACCGCTGAGGGGGGTACTCCATCAATGTTGTTTAAAGGAAAACCCAGGCTTATTTTTGACATGTCTTGCGAGATTTATCAAAAAATAAGCCAGGATTCTTTTAAATGTTTTATATATATACCTGTATATACGGTAAGTCTCGCAAGACTTGTCAGAATAAGCCTGGAATTTCCTTTAGTGACGTTGATGGAGTACCCCCCAGCTCGTTGTTGTTGTCACTAACCAATAGCCTTTTTTTCCCTTCTTTTTTTCTTTCTTATTATACAGGAAAAGATTAAAAGTAACATTACAGATGTTAAATTGTGTTACAGTTAGACTGGCCCGACTCAGTTAAAACTGGTCCACAGCAGGTTCCTGTTCCGCAGCACAAAAGACAGAACCACATAAACCAAACAAAAGGCAGAACCACATAAACCAAACAAAAGACAGAATCGGGAACAACCACATGCAAGCAAGACAACAGGAAATCATTAAACAGCTACACAACCCTGCAAAGCAGAGGACTTAGGGGAGTGAATAAGATGGTATTATGTGAGGTGGAACAGATGTACCCTTCCATCAGAGGGTGTTTAAAATGCATGTTTGAGATATGAGTTAGGAGTTGTTGCTCTAATGTAATAATGGGATGTCATTACAGATGTGTGTGTAGGCCTATGTGTGGAAAAAATGATCTTTGACCATAGTGTTGTGTAAGCTAGGACCAAACGAAGAGCGCACATGACACCTGTCTTGAGATCACTACACTGGCTCCCTGTCAGTTATAGAATAGACTTTAAGATCCTTTTACTAGTCTATAAATCACTCCATTGCGACGCGCCCAAATACATGGTGGACATGCTCATAAGATACACACCAGCTAGACCCCTAAGGTCTAGTGGCACGGAACTTCTAATAGTGCCAGAGGCTAGGACTAAGAGATTTGGAGGATCAGCTTTTAGCATATGCTCCTAGATTGTGGAACACCCTACCTGAGGGCCTGAGGTTGTCTAAAACTCAGGAAATTTTTAAGCGAGACCTTAAAACCTACTTATTCAATGTCGCCTTTTGTTCCTAAGGGAGACATTAGACATTATAAAACTAGGATCACTATGCTATTACACCATACTCGTGCTTTGAGATCTTGTGTTGACAGGAAAAAGGACCTGGGTGCTGATGAGGCCCTGTCAGCTCCCAGTAGCACCTAGAGCAGTACCAGAACCGGTACCAGGATGTACCTGGACCACCATCAGGTTGTATTGCTGTCATCTTTATTGTGTTGTTGCATCATAACTGCGCTTGAGATTCTCTTTTGGCAGGACCTGTGCCCATGCTGGATGCAGAACGATGCAGATATAACACTAAATGTATGGACAGTGTGTACGCCGATAATATGCAAGGAACTTTTCCTGGATACATGGTGTACAGGTTTTTCGCCCTTGCTTGCTATGCGCCGGTGGTCCTTGGGCCTCCCCTTGGGGGCCCCCGGCTGCCCTGTGTGCCTGGTCTATTCCGCCGCCGGGGCACCTGCTTGGCCGTCCTTGTGCGGGGCCTTTATGGTCTGTGCTTGCTTGGCTGGGCCGGGTGTGCTGGTGGTGGGGCGGCGGGGGCTCCCCGGGGGGGGGGGGTGTGGGGGTCCACCGCTGGGTGCTAGTAGGCAAACTGGTTAGTAGTCGCTCTATGTGTAGAGGGCTGCAAGGGAATTTTCCTGGCTACATAGTGTACAGGTTTTTACTTTTGCCTGCTTGCGGCTCTGTCAGTATGTGAAGCGCATTGAGTTGCATCTTGTAAGAAATGATATTTGATTTGATTTGATTTGATAAGCTGGAAGTGGGATACGTGCAAATTGATCTATTGATTGATTAATCAGGGTAGTGGTGGCCTAGTGGATAGTGAGTTGATTAGATTAGTTATTTGCCCCCATCCACCCCCCCCACCCACCCATCCCCTCCTACACTACTTGCATTGCGCTGTATGTGTGTAATCAGGTTTACCCAGTCAACTATGGTAAATCAAGGTCTATGTAAACAAGGGGTCAATCAATAAATTCCCAAATGTTTTCTGGCATTCGACCAATTGCTTCATTCCCTTACTGTGGGCAGACACAACTCAAGTCAGGCTTTCTATGCAGTAGGCCTCACTGGCTTATGGCGCTTTTCCATTGCCGTACCGTACCATACCGCGTGAGCCCGGTTTGTTTTGCTTTCTCCACTGCCAACTGAGCCGTACCGGGCCGAAGTACCTGTGCCGTTTTTAGTTCCAGTTCCAGAGGGGTAGCGAAAGGTACTTTGTGCCAGGCTGTGTGTGACGTGTGACGCTGCAGACCGTTGATTGGTCAGTGGAAATCGTCACAACATCGTCATCCCATGTTCATAGTCTCCGTTCACCGCTAACCGACATTTTTAAATACCACAACAGATTTGGCTACCCGTAACGTAAGGTACTTTCAAATGCGTGCTGTACCGAACCGTACCGGTCTGGTCAATGGAAAAGCGCCATTAGTGTGTGCTGGACCAGGGGGGTATTCCATCAACGTCGCTAAAGGAAAATCTAGGCTTATTTTTGATAACTTTCGCAAGAGATTTGCCTGATAAGCCTGATAAGAATACGGCTGGATTTTCCTTTAGCGACGTTGATGGAATACCCCCCAGGTAGATGTATTTAAGAACAGCCTCTCCTCCATATTAGATTATGCGAGTCCGTTGGAAACTAGTGAGAATGTCAAGCTGTGAGTGACAGACACAGCAGATTAGTGAGGAACATTTTAAACTGAGGTGCTTTTTTAAAAACGAATTTATCTGAGTTATCAGTTGATAATGACTGTTTATCAACTGTTTATGTCCAGGGTTCTGGACTGCCAAGAAACACGCAACCAAATGTACTGTGCATATGTGAGAGTGTGTTGAAGTGCTTTAGTTAGATAACATTTACTGGTGCTGGATAGATAAGCTGATAACCTTTAAGAATTCACAATATCAAAAACATGACGTGAAAAAACATATAGCCTAATCCTGGTCTAAAAAGCCTCTTCAAGGAAGATTTTACATTGAGGGCCAGTTTCACAGACAAGGCTTAAGCCTAATCCTGGACTAAAAAGCATATTCAATGGAGATTTTACATTGAAAGTGTGATTTAGTCCAGGACTAGGCTTAAGCCTTGTCTGTGAAACCGGCCTCAAACATTTGGATAAAATCAAACACTTACTGTGAGGTTAAAACAGAGATTCTCAGCTTTTATTTGGTGGTATTTGTTTACATATTGGCTTCACTGTTAAATTCTAAGATGTTTTATGCATAGTCCCCCGATTTTAGGGATGGGACAGATTTGTCAAACCACCAAATTCAGCACTCATGTTTAGTAGTTTGTCAACAATCCTTTGCATGCAATAACTGTCTGAAGTCTGCACTCCATTGACCACACCAGACGACCCATTGACCCTCCAGACGCTGGGTATCTTCTTCAGTTGTTGTTTGTTTTTCCCTATAATCCTGCATGGTCAGCAGTAGGATTTCAATCTGGACATTGACTTGAATGAATGAATGAATGGTCTTTATTGTCATTGCTACAGTACAGGTACCAAACAACGAAATTTAGGAGGGGTGGCTCCCCTGGTGTTAGGAAAGAAAAAAAACTTTAAAAAAAACACTTTAAAAAAACACAAGAAGGGAAGGAGCTGGTTTACATAAATAAAGGCTATGTACACTATCCACTATACTATACTGTACAGACAGACGACTAGGGTTGTCATATTGCATGCACATAGTGGTCAGTCAAAGAAAAATATCCACTTTTTGCCCCTGAAAACCTCCCTCTTTGCTGTGGCAACTTTGAACGGTGCTCCAAACTGTTCATTTTGGTACACTCGGTTTAAAGTTTTTGTTGTTTCTGAGATTTCATTCTCATTTCAGCCTCATAATGGTTTCCCTGACTTTTATTGGTGTCTCTTTGCTTCTCGGTGTTCATCGATGTTAGTAGAAAACTCTGAAGGCAAAGGCCAAGCCTAGAATCAATACTAGACATTGAAGAGCTTTCTGATGACCACACAACTTATAATAATAATAATAATAATAATAATAATAATAATAATAATAATAATACATTAGACTTATATAGCGCTTTTCTAGACACTCAAAGATGCTTTACAAACTGAAAAGATCGAGTAGTAATAATAAAAAGAAACAAAAAAGAAATAAAATAAAGTATAGGGGCTTAATTACGGTAGTGATGGGGACACATGGGAGAGGGAGGGGGAGAGGGTTAACTGGTGAAGGTGAGCTTGAAGAGGTTGTTGGGGGGGACAATTTATGTGATGGAACCATGGCCTACTGGACATAGTACAGACACCACACAGTACAGCTACAACCCTGCACAACCTGACTGCTGCTGTTGGTGATGTGCCTGAATCTCTGATTCTGAACATGTCTGATTGATTTTCACTGATTTTGTCATGTTTGTTTCATCTTATCTCAGAGAGGGTTGTTTCCCAATTTTGCTGCTGGGAAGTACTGGGCAAGTGTACCCTGGTTAAAGGTCAGTTGTGGAGAATTAAAAAAAGAAAAAGAAAAAAGAAAATCCACACACACATATATGTACACATACACGCACACACATACACGCACACACATATACACATATACATATACACACACACACATATACACACACATATACACACATACACATACATATATACATACACACACACACACACACACACACACACACACACACATACACATACATATATGCACACACACAC
>NC_137675.1:30135764-30148264 GCF_963989245.1 Nansenia antarctica | reverse complement strand
CAACCAAAATGGAGCCTGTTGTCAAGGACCGGGATCGACAGTTACCAGGGCAACCCCAGAAGGACTCCGCCGTTTCCGTGGAGATCATGGTAAACGTCCTTTCGTAGGCCTTCATAAACTGGGCGGTATTATTTTGGCTTATTTTGATAAATCTTAAGCCAGAATTGTGGATTTTCCTTTAGCGACGTTGATGGAATACCCCCCTGGTCAATGTAGACATTTCTACTGCTTTAATGATAATAATAATAGTAATAATAATAATAATAATAATCTTTATTTATATGGCACCTTTCATACATAATAATAATAATAATAATAATAATAATAATTTGTATAGCGCCTTTCTCAAACCCAAGGACGCTTAACAGATTTCATAGACAGACAGTCAGACAGACAGAACAGAAAAACAAAGCAAAGAAACAAAGACAACGAGAGTGACAAAACTAGACTGGGGGCCAAAGGCCTTAGAGTTCTCTAGGTGGGATTTGAGGGCTGATTTAAAAGTGTCCAGGGTAGGGGGGCATTGCGGATCGCTGTGGGGAGAGAGTTCCAGAGGGTGGTAGCTGCCACAGAATGCAGCTCAAAGTGCTGTACAACAATGATAACCCGTCTGGATAAAAAAACAGCACAAACAGCGCAAACAGTTGTGATAATTATAAAAAAATAAACCGGTAAAAGGAGATGCTCATAATAATAATAATAATAATAATAATAATAATAATAATAATAATAATAATAATACATTAGACTTATATATGGAGGACCATGTCTGTCAAAATTAACAATAAATATATAGATACATAAATGAATGTATGAACAAATAAATGAATGAATACACACAGTATAACGAAATACATTTCTATATGTATTTATTCTTTTACGCATTCATTCTTTGTTTTCCACTTTCATTCTTTGTTTTCCACATTCATTCTTTCTTTTCCACATTCATTCTTTCTTTTCCACATTCATTCTTTCTTTTCCACATTCATTCTTTCATTCTTTCTTTTCCACATTCATTCTTTCTTTTCCACATTCATTCTTTCTTTTCCACATTCATTCTTTCATTCTTTCTTTTCCACATTCATTCTTTCTTTTCCACATTTATTCTTTCTTTTCCACTTCATCAGATCTGTATGCAAATATCTGGGGGCGTATCTTGCATGTTGTCCACGCCCCTACGCATTTTCATTGGTTGATACTGCGCGTGACGTGGTAAAGCCCTCAGCCAAGAGTACCTGAACATTTCATTACCATCTGGGTGGGCAAATTCTAGATGTGATTTGTTTATTCCTATACATCCCTAGATTATGTTTTGATATGATAGACCTTTTGGTTTGGCAGCTTATTAGTGGCCATATCTTGCTCCCTTTCGCATGATTCGCGCGTAGCTGTGCTGTGGTTGTGATAGAGACATGAGCCCATTCATGTTTTTTATGCGCCTGAGTCTCCTAAACACGTAGAGACCAACCCCGAGTCGATCAGAGATTCCTACGATGAGCTATGGTAACTTTCCCGCACCTACCCCCTACCGGTGAATGCCTAGTTTTTGCGGTTTTCCGGAGGTAATATGCGGTAGGCAGTAACGTGCAGTGAGGTCATTGGCTGGGTAGGCAGTGAGCTATTAAAAAAAAATCATGAGATTAACGCAGCAGCCAGACATCAAATGGCATAGCGCATACTATAAAGGCAATCAATAGCCCTTATATCTTTTAACGCAGGCTCAAAACTCACTTCTTCAAGAAGTAGGCCTACTACCAGAATCCTCCCTGTTAAGCACCTATTGTATTGTTAGTTTGCTATTCTTCTCTATGCTATTGCTATTGCTATATTGCTATACTGTATTTTTAGTTTGCTATTCTTCATTTTGCCTTAAAAAAGCAGTACACTCCTGACTCCTACGTTAAATGCAATTATTGTAAGTCGCTTTGAATAAAAGCGTCGGCTAAATGACTAATGTAATGTAGGCTAATATACTATACTATAAAGTCAATCACATAGCCCATATATACTATACTATCAAATAGCTGGTCAAAAATGTCATGTATTGTTATCTCATAACTACACATCTCATAACTACACATAATTCACCTGCATCAACAACACAGGATTTACAGCATTTGAACCGGCACGCAATAGCCTACATTATCTTAAGCATATGTAACATGCGTAGGCAAATGTGCGGCTAATTTCTCATCCTTTTCTGCCATCAAATGTAAAAGTTCGACATAATTCCCACGATTGATGGAGCTACTGCTCTCGTCGTTCCCCCGAAATGCTCATTCTTGTTTAGCAAGGTAGCATGTTGCATCAATTAGGCTTTTCAAGATTTCCCTGTTCTCCTTTACCTTTGCGTTGTGTGCAGTAACATGCAGCCGGTGCTGCTCATCCAGGGCCATGTCTATGCGACTTTTGCCAAAGGTTTTCAAGGCCATCTGAGAGTGGATGTGGGCTATGGATTTTTCATGCTTCTCTAAAGCTCTTTCACCCACACGCTGTCGCTAGACCAGAACAGTAGGCAAGGGAAGCAGAACAGCTTGTTAGCCTGGCTACATCCACACAGCCAGTCCTTTTGTTTGTACCATTCCGTTTGAAATGTTCGTACAATCTTCTGTCCCTTCCTTTGGGTTAATTGAGATAGGTCAGGTGTTGCCCTCCCATTTTCAATCACATTTCGTTTTTTGCTCAAAACTGAAGGTTGAACATCTTTTTAACTGTTGGATATCCATGATGCTGATCTCAAGTTAGCTGGGGAAATTTAGAACCGCGGCGCGAACAGCAGAGGATGCCGCTACGGCAAGTCAAATGCAAACTGTCAATCATGCTGTCAGAGGCAGCCTGCACGGTGCCTCAACGTCCATAAATGAAGACAATGTGAGAACAGACTACGCATGCGCAAACCTACGAAATCGTTGGTCTATCACTTCGCATAGCACAGAGGCACTGCCTCAGCCTCTCGCCAGCAATCAGCTAGCTTTGGGAGCAAACTCTCCTGGTGCCAGGTCATGCATTATATTTTTTTAAACAACACATTTTACATCATTTATTTTTCTTTTAACAACATTTTAACACATTAAAGTTAAGAATAATGAGTAAAATAAATAAATAAATAAATATATTTTTTAGATAAAAAAAAAAAAAGACTGACTTTAAAAAGACTGATATTCTTTTTCTTTCTTAAATGCCTGGGTGAGGCACTGCCTACCCTGCCTCACCTGACTGCACGCCACTGGCGGTAGGTGCGGGAGAGTTACCATAGCTCAGCGTAGGAAGCTCTGAACGACTCAGGGTCTCTCAGGAGACCCAGGCGCATACAGTACATCTGGCTCATGTCTCTATCACAACCACAGCCTGAGCTACGCGTGACTCACGCGAAGGGGAGCAACATATTGATTGATTGATTGATTATACTTTAATGTCCCCGAGGGGAAACTTGTCTTGGGCATGGTACTTTCATGCTTCAAGTGCTACAGAGACGATACATACAACATACAGCAGGCAAAGTAAACAACAGGACAGCAGCAAACATTGAGTGACATTTGCAGCAGTTTCCACCTGGACATGGCATCATTTGGTATATAGTATACTATATTATATTGCACATAACCCTTCAAGTGGTGTTTTCGAATATTGCACATGGCCCTTCAAGTGGTGTCTAAGATAAAGTGCAGGTGCTGGTGGTCATGTCCTAATCATCGTTTCTGCTTGAGCGAATTGATTAGTTTAATGGAGAATGGGACAAATTATAGTTTTAAGAGCTTATTATTACATCTTGGCATGCGAAACCTTCTACCTAGGGGGAGAACTTCGTATTCTGTGGAGAGGGGATGTTGGGGGTCTGCGATGATCTTATTAGCCTTGTCCAGGACAGCTTTTTCATATAGTTTATTTACGATCACATAGGACCCTATTATGCACTTATTAACTTGCCGTATTAAGTCTTAATTAAGACGCACCGCCAGGTTAAGACCTACCCCCACCCTTATTATGCGCTTCATACGCGCTACTGCTATTATGCAGGTGTCGATAGGCGCCCACACATAAGACGTAAAACTCCCGTGCATATATTGCTCATTGTGGGAGTGTTCATATGTTAATGAAGTGCACTAGGCGCCCCTGCTATTATGCGATCTGACTTTGCAAGACGTCAATTACGGTCACAGTATAAATGCTTTATTTCAGAAGGGAGAGGCAGAGAAGCGCGCTGACCTCCTTCTCAGGACTTCCATAATAGCATAGCGCTAATGACTCAACGCAGCCGGTTCTTAAAGGGAATGGCACCTGGCACGCTGATTGGGTTGATTGAGAAGACGCCCAAAACACACCCATGACTAATTTATTTGCTTAGCGCCGGGTTTTAGGCGCCCACTACAGCACGCATAATAGCAAAGTGGCCTTGACCACGCCTCCACGTCTTAAGTTTAGATCTACCGCCTCGTCTTATTGATGAAGTGCATAATAGGGCCCATAGTCTCTTTCACCTACAATTTTCATGGCTGTTTTGTGAATGCTGACTAGTCTGTTTTTTTGTTGTACAGTTAAGTTGCCAAACCACACAATTATTCCATATCTGATTACACTTTCAACAATGGACTGATATTTTAAAAAAAAATCTCATGATCTGCTTTCTCACCCCATAAAGTCTGAGTCGCCTCAGGTGATAAAGCCTCTGCTGTAGTTTGTTACATAAGCTGTCTATGTGTGTATTCCAGCAGAGATGGTTGTCTAATTGCATACCTAAGTACTTATAAGAGGGCACCTGGATGATTATTTGGTCTTTGACGACCACAGGCTCATGGTCAGTTACCTGCCTTGGGTCTAACACAACCTCCTGAGTTTTGCTGAGGTTTAAGATGAGATGGTTGCTGTCGCACTATTTAGTGAATATGTTAATCTCACCATGGAGCACCGAGGGGTCTGTATCTTTAGCAAGGTGCAAAGTGAAAAGTCTTACAAGTATGATCAGTGTGATGTTAGCTAGCTACCTCCTAAACATGGATTTGGCTGGGCATAAATTAATTAATGCTCATGGCGGATGTGTTGGTTTTCAGACCCCGGACAACATCACAGAAGATTCCTTGTTTGTAGCGCCTCTAAGTTGTAATGAGATCTGCCCCAATTACTGCACCCTGACAATATTTTAGTTTAGAATAAGGTTGGTAATTTAATGTCAAACTAGATGTATTCCTCTATTTCAGAGACCCGCACTAGTTAAGGCACTAGGTGGGCCAAATGCTACACCTGTTTAGTCTTCTACAAATAATTTACAATTCAAACAGTGCAGTTTTACATTTGTTAACTTAATGTTTTCCTTTTGAACCATTTATCTAGGAATCAAGGTAAGGCAAATACATTACAAAAAAGAAACAATACAAGAAAAAAGAAACAATATTACAGGGGGGTAGGTGCGGAAACGTGACCATAGCTCAGCCTAAGAAGGTCTGATCGACTAGGGGTCGATATCTACTGTTCAGGAGACTCAGGTGCGTAAAAAACCCTCTGGTCTCACGTATCTATCACAACCACAGCCCGACCTACGAGCGAATCATACGAAGGGGAGCAAGATATGGCAGGAGACTTTTTCTGGCAAAACTCTTTTTTTGAAGAAAA
Organism: Nansenia antarctica; assembly: GCF_963989245.1. Lineage (NCBI taxonomy): Eukaryota > Metazoa > Chordata > Actinopteri > Argentiniformes > Microstomatidae > Nansenia > Nansenia antarctica. The sequence continues at coordinate 30,142,657 of NC_137675.1, read as the reverse complement.
GCAGTCCATACCTTTAAGAGGTGATAACCACTAATAAGCTGCCAAACCAAAAGGTATATCATATCAAAACATAACAATAATAATAATAACTTTATTTATATAGCACTTTACGTCAAAGTGCTTTACAAGTACAATAGGTAAAAAACAACAAATTTTAAACAATATAAAAACAGCTATTTCAATTTAAAAAACACCCAATTTCGCACCACAAATATAATAGGTAAAAACAAACATTTTAAACAAATTTAAAAACAACTATTTCAATTTAAAAACACACGTAAATTACAACAGCACAAAAAACAGCCTATGACATGTAGACAACGCAAAACAGGTGGGTCTTTAGCTTATTTGTAAACACTTCTACTGATTCTGCCTGTCTGATATCAAGTGGAAGACGGTTCCAGAGAGTTGGTGCCCGGAAAGAGAACGCACGCTCACCGATTGTCTTTCTTCTAACCCTCGGAATAATGAGCAGGGCAGAGCCTTGTGAGCGCAGAGCCCTTGAGGGCACATATGGGACGAGACGGTCCTTTAAATAAGAAGGAGCAGTGCCATTTATAGCTTTGTAAGTTAGCAGGAGCAACTTGAAATCCGCTCTAACATGGACAGGGAGCCAATGAAGGGAGGCCAGCACTGGTGAGATATGGTCGTATTTCTTGGACCCAGTCAAGATGCGAGCTGCAGCATTTTGGACCATGTGTATGCCATGGAAGCTCTTTTTTGGCAATCCCGACAAAAGGACATTACAATAATCTAATCTGGATGTCACAAAAGAATGGATCAGAACCTCAGCATCTTCAAAAGAAAGGATTGATCTAATCTTGGCAATTCTTCTGAGGTGAAAGAATGCTATTTTTATCACCCCCTTTATGTGAGGGTCAAATGTGAGGCTCTGATCCAGAATGACACCGAGATTTTTAACCTTGTCCCTGCACTGGATGACACAATCACATTGTGACAACATAATCTAGGGATGTAAAGGAATAAAAAAAAAATGTTGCCCACCCAGATGGTAATGAAAAATGGTTTGGCCCAAGGACGATCTCTACTTTGTCGCTTTTACCACGTCACGCGCGGTATCAACCAATGAAAATGCGTGGGGCATCAACCAATGAAAATGCGAAACACGTCCCCATATTTGCATACAGATCTGATAATCGGGGAAAGAATGAAAGAATGAATGTGGAAAAGAAAGAATGAATGTGGAAAACAATGTGGAAAACAATGTGGAAAAGAAAGAATGAATGTGGAAAACAATGTGGAAAAGAAAGAATGAATGTGGAAAACAATATGGAAAAGAAAGAATGAATGTGGAAAACAATGTGGAAAAGAAAGAATGAATGTGGAAAACAATGTGGAAAAGAAAGAATGAATGTGGAAAAGAAAGAATGAATGTGGAAAAGAATAAATAAATATAGAAATGTATTTCGTTATACTGTGTGTATTCATTCATTTGTTCATACATTCATTTATGTGTCTATATATTTATTGTTAATTTTGACAGACTTGGTCCTCCATACTTATATAGCGCTTTTCTAGACACTCAAAGACACTTTACAAACTGAAAAGAAATAGGGTTAGGGTTAGGGGTTAGGTAAAAAAATAAAAATAAAAAAAGACAGCATAGGGGTCTAATACATTTTTATTTTGACTAAATCTCAATCTAAGTGTCATTGTAGGACAATCTACTCTGTATACTGCAAGTATATCTAGATTTATCTACTCTGTATACTGCAAGTATATCTAGATTCCGGGCGGAGAAGCGGCGAAAACAAGCAGCGCCAGCGTCCTCTCTCGACCAGCCTTTTTTGAAAAGTGAAAAGTCTTACGAGTATGATCAGTGTGATGTTAGCTAGCTACCTCCTAAACATGGATTTGGCTAGGCATAAATTAATTAATGCTCATGGCGGATGTGTTGGTTTTCAGACCCCGGACAACATCACAGTCAGCATGGAGATCAAAAACCCAGAGGACGGAGTCATAGTGGGGAACTACGACATCCTGGAAAGAGTCAGGTGGGTTCCTCCTCCCAGCCAAGCCTTCAGCCACCCTCCCAGTCGAACAACTGCTGCCTTCTGCTTAGATATCGTGACGTTAGAATTATAAGGTTCTATCTCCATTTTTGGTCAAAATTGAGTTTTTTACATAATCTGATCCGTTAGGTGTTTTATTAATGCCTGGGTGGTGTTTTTATTACAATGTTGACATTTTTGAGTTAGTAATTCATAAAATTGAAAGGTTCCATCTCACAGAACATAATGGAATGTCAAAACTTTGACGCTCAATATCTCTGAACTACCCTAAACGGAGATAGAACCGTATAATTCTAAGCTCACAAAAAATGTTAAAGAAATGTGACACGTTCTAGTCTTTTGGTCCTCATATCGGCAACCAGTCAAAATGTTCAGACTTTTCTTTTGAAACACGGAGCTACGTTTCAACGCTGTTGAGAATCACAACACAAACTCGCTAGATTCGGTGAGTAATCCCCCACTGCTACCTAGTTAACTATAACACTACTTAACATTGTTAGCAGACTCACAAAACAAGCTGTGTTAGTTGACTAGCGATGTGTCATTGATTCGAATTTGGATTGATCGAAAGAAAAGTTCATAAGATCATTCCATCAGATCCCGATATGAGGACCAAAGCATTAGAACGTGTCACATATGTCTCATGTTAAACCAACCGACTGACTAACTGAAGTTAATGATTGATTTCTTTATTAATTGATTGACTGAACAATCAATTAATTTCATCTTGTTACTTTGGGTCCTATTCTTTCACCCTTGTGTTTGTGTGTGTGTGTGTGTGTGTGTGTGTGTGTGTGTGTGTGTGTGTGTGTGTGTGTGTGTGTAGTCTTGGGGATTGGAAGGTGGTATGCAGGTTCCAGAACACTCCACAGCAGGTCTTCACATCCGTGTTTGAAGTCAAAGAATATGGTGAGAGATTAGAACTGTGGGGCACGCTTAGAACTCTTATTTAGAACTCTTAGAACTCTTATTTAGAACTCTTATTGAGAACTCTTAGAACTCTTATTGGGAACTCTTAGAACTCTTATTGAGAACTCTTAGAACTCTTATCGGGAACTCTTAGAACTCTTATTGAGAACTCTTAGAACTCTTATTGAGAACTCTTAGAACTCTTATTGGGAACTCTTAGAGCTCTTATTGGGAACTCTTAGAACTCTTATTGAGAACTCTTAGAACTCTTATTGGGAACTCTTAGAACTCTTATTGGGAACTCTTAGAGCTCTTATTGGGAACTCTTAGAGCTCTTATTGGGAACTCTTAGAGCTCTTATTGGGAACTCTTAGAACTCTTATTGAGAACTCTTAGAACTCTTATTGGGAACTCTTATTGGGAACTCTTATTGGGAACTCTTAGAACTCTTATTGGGAACTCTTAGAACTCTTATTGGGAACTCTTAGAGCTCTTATTGGGAACTCTTAGAGCTCTTATTGGGAACTCTTAGAACTCTTATTGAGAACTCTTAGAACTCTTATTGGGAACTCTTATTGGGAACTCTTAGAACTCTTATTGAGAAATCTTAGAGCTCTTATTGGGAACTCTTAGAACTCTTATTGAGAACTCTTAGAACTCTTATTGGGAACTCTTAGAGCTCTTATTGGGAACTCTTAGAGCTCTTATTGGGAACTCTTAGAACTCTTATTGAGAACTCTTAGAGCTCTTATTGAGAACTCTTAGAACTCTTATTGGGAACTCTTAGAACTCTTATTGGGAACACTTAGAGCTCTTATTGGGAACTGTTAGAACTCTTATTGAGAACTCTTAGAACTCTTATTGAGAACTCTTAGAACTCTTATTGGGAACTCTTAGAACTCTTATTGAGAACTCTTAGAACTCTTATTGAGAACTCTTAGAACTCTTATTGTGAACTCTTAGAACTCTTAGAACTCTTAGAACTCTTATTGGGAACTCTTAGAACTCTTATTGAGAACTCTTAGAACTCTTAGAACTCTTAGAACTCTTATTGGGAACTCTTAGAACTCGTATTGAGAACTCTTAGAACTCTTATTGTGAACTCTTAGAATTATTGTTGCATTTGGGAGCAATGAACTGTTCTTATATAAATAACACAAGCCTCTCTCCTTCCCTCTCTCCTCTCTCCTTCCCTCTCTCCTCTCTCCTCGCTCCTTCCCTCTCTTCTTCCCTCTCTCCTCTCTCCTCTCCTCTCTCCTTCCATCTCTCCTCTCTCCTTCCCTCTCTCCTCTCTCCTCTCCTCTCTCCTTCCATCTCTCCTCTCTCCTTCCCTCTCTCCTCTCTTCTTCCCTCCAGTTCTGCCCAGTTTTGAAATCAAGCTGATTCCTGAAAAAGCGTTCTTCTACGTTGACGATGAGCAGATCACGGTTGCTATCACTGCCACGTATGATGATGTCATTATCTTTGTGTGTGTGTGTGTGTGTGTGTGTGTGTGTGTGTGTGTGTGTGTCTGTATTTACATGATATGTGTTAGCAGGAAATAGTTGGTAGCCTATTTATCCAATAATTGTCCCTCACCCATCACACACAATATTTGTTATGGTTATGCAGTTACTGTAAAATTGTAAGCAATGCATTGTGGGTGTATAGCTTTTAAATGAGTTCTAAATGAGTTCTAAAACCCACCCACTGCATTGAAATGTAAGATGTGTAATGTGTGAAAAGTATACACGTAGTATTTTTATTTATGTAATAATGAAACCTTACACAGCTGATGTCTATGATGTAATGAGGTTTGGGATAATGGGGGCGGCTGTGGTGCAGGAGGGAGAGCTGGCGTCTAATGATCGCAAGGTCGGCAGATCGGCAGTTCGAACCCCGGCTGGTCACATGTCGAGGAGGTGTCCTTGGGCAAGACACTGAACCCCAAATTACTCCCAATGAGCGGGGCCGGCGCCTTGCATGGTTGCTTGCCGCCATTGGTGTGTGAATGTGAATGTGTGTGTGAATGGGAATGTGTGTGTGAATGAGGTGAATGAGAGGCAATTGAAAAATGCTTTGGAATAATGCGATATATAAGTCAGTCCATTTATAAAAGTCAGTCCTTTTATATAAGTCAGTCCATTTATATAAGTCAGTCCATTTATATAAGTCAGTCCATTTGATAATGATGATATTTGAAGATTTCAAGACTACTTCTTGGGGTGTTGCAGGTATCTGTTTGGGAAGAATGTGAACGGACACGCGTTTGGAGTGTTTGGGGTCATGACCAAGGAGAACCAGAAGATCAGCATCCCTGAATCTCTCCAGAGAGTACAGGTTAGTACACACACACACACACACACACACACACACACACACACACACACACACACACACACACACACACACACACACACACACACACACACACACAGAGACATACACATGCACACACACACACACACACAGAGACATACACATGCACACAAACACACACACACACACACACAGACACACACACGCACATACACACGCAGACACACACACACACACACACACACACACACAGACACACACATTTTAAATGCTTTATTTATGTCCACATACAAAGTACAATTCTAAAGGACATAGATACTAACAGTGCATTTTGACATCCTGGAAACAATTTGTTACAGTAATGCTGAGCCAACAACCAGTTCTGCCACACACAGGATGTTATTCGCACCAGACCAGTGGGTTGATCAATACTATAAGACAGACAGTATCCCGGTCATGGGTACAGGAAGCACCGCCTTCTCCATATTGAGCGGCTACCAATAACAGCGGATATTGAGCAATATTTTGCTAACTGTTTGGCCCTTCTCTTAGGAAGATCAGCCATATGTAGGCCTCTAACAACAGACTTATGAACATGGCCCAGGCTGCCAAATATAAAAACTAAAAGTTGACATCTGTAGCCCAGTTGTGATATGGCCTGCTCCAGCTGTTGGTATTTTAAGATTTTGGTTAAAAAGGCTTCCTCTAGGCTATGGTCAAAGGTGCAGCCAACTTCTAAAATAAGCACCTCTCTGTGGTTTTCGTTGACAATTACAACATCAGGGGTGTTTGCTGAAATATTGGAGAACACTCCTAATGACTCTTCGTCGCTACACAAACTGAACATGTGGGGCTTTACAGTGGAGTGCTTGTACAGCGTTGCGGCAGGCCTGAATATGGAAAAGACACCGAAATCAGATCCACAATTCGATCATGCCTACATATGTAGAGCCCTTTATACGCATGACAACCATTTAAGATGTGGGGCATGGTTTCAGTTATCTGCTGGTGACTGTGATGTATGCAGTGTGGGCTATGACTGTCAGGAAGCCAGATGGAAAGGTTTAGCTTCGTTGGTAAAACCTGCAGCCTAGCTTTTAAAGTGAAGGTGACAATACACTCGTCAAGAGTTACGCTTTTGAACACTGCGTGAGAGACAGAGTGATCAGCAGCAGGGAGACATGCCAGCTTCCCTTGCAATTTCAGTCGTTGTCTTTGTCGTATTCAATTTCTGTCGTTGTCTTTGTCGTAGCGCCATCATAAGGTGTCCCCGGGTATTGACTGGTGGGAGAAGATGATCTGTCCCACAGATGTTAATGGTTGCCCTCACTGAGATGCTGGGGTCAGTGATGATCTCTTCAGAGACAGCCACCGCCACTGAGTTTGACCCCACCCACTCAAGGGCCACGTTGTTCCAGCCGCAGAGATCGTTGAGGTCAGGCCAGTCAGACCACACTCCGAATCCAGGGGAGTGAGTGTCCAACTTTCCACTGGATTTCCTCTTAAATCCCAGGAAACTAGACTCTGATGGACGCGCCATGGGGACCTTGCGTCTCCGTAAGTCCAAGAACAGTGAGGCTCTAGCCATCTCCCTCACACACTGGTCGTCACTGTTCAGCATGTTCAGGAGATGGCTGAGTCTGGTGGCAAAAT
>NC_137675.1:30128264-30130764 GCF_963989245.1 Nansenia antarctica | reverse complement strand
GGTAGTAGATGTCTCAGGAGGGACAGTACAGGGGGGTAGTAGATGTCTCAGGAGGGACAGTACAGGGGGGGTAGTAATAGATGTCTCACGAGGAGCAGTTAAGGTGTAGCCCGAAGAGATGGAGGTCTCCAGTCTTTCACGCCGCGTCTCCCCCTGGCCCTCCCCCCCTGCCCCCCCCCCCCCCCCACCCCTCCCCCCCCTCCCCAGGTGATGAGCCGGGGCCAGCTGGTGGAGAAACAGCGGTTCTCCAGGAAGGGCCAGTCCCTGATCACCATACCCATGCCCATCTCCAAGGCCATGCTGCCCTCCTTCCGGCTGGTGGCGTACTACCACGTAGGGACCAACGAGGTGGTGGCAGACTCGCTCTGGGTGGAGGTCAAGGTGTCCTGCATGGGAACGGTGAGGCGGACACACACACACACACACACACACGTATGTATGTATGTATGTATGTATGTGTGTGTGTGTGTGTGTGTGTGTGTGTGTGTGTGTGTGTGTGTGTGAGTGTGTGTGTGTGTGTGTGTGTGTGTGTGAGTGTGTGTGTGTGTGTGTGTGTGTGTGTGTGTGTGTGTATGTGTGTATGTATGTATGTATGTATGTACAGATCACACACATATAAAATGTATATGTACACATATATGTGTGTGTGTGATATGTGTGTGTGTTATGTGTGACTGATGTGTGTGACATGTATGTGATGTGTGTATGTATGTATGTATGTATGTACAGATCACACACATATAAAATGTATATGTACACATATGCACACACATCACATACATATCACACACATCACACACGTATGTACAGATCACACACACACACGTATGTACAGATCACACACACATATGTACACATCACACACATACATATCACACACATCACATACATGTCACACACATCAGTCACACATAACACACACACATATCACACACACACATATATACATGTATATATGTGTATGTATGTATGTATGTATGTATGTATGTATGTATGTATGTATGTATGTATGTATGTATGTACAGATCACACACATATAAAATGTATATGTACACATATGCACACACATCACATACATATTACACACATCACACACGTATGTACAGATCACACACACACACGTATGTACAGATCACACACACATATATATGTACACATCACACACATACATGTATATGTGTGTGTGTGTGTGTGTGTGATATGTGTGTGTGTGTGTGATATGTGTGTGTGTTATGTGTGACTGATGTGTGTGACATGTATGTGATGTGTGTGATATGTATGTGTGTGATGTGTACATATACAGTATATGTGTGTGATCTGTACATACGTGTGTGTGTGTGTGATCTGTACATACGTGTGTGATATGTATGTGATGTGTGTGCATATGTGTACATATACATTTTATATGTGTGTGATCTGTACATACATACATACATACATACACACATCACATACACACACACACACATGTATACACACACACATGTATGCACACATCACACACACCCCCCCCTCATCCTCTCCTCTCCCTCCACCCCCTCCTCTCCTCTCCCTCCACCCCCTCCTCATCCTCTCTCTCCACCCCCTCCTCATCCTCTCCTCTCCCCCCCTCCCTCATCCTCTCCTCTCCCCCCCTCCCTCATCCTCTCCTCTCCCTCCACCCTCATCCTCTCCTCTCCACCCCCCTCCTCATCCTCTCCTCTCCCTCCACCCTCATCCTCTCCCCCCCCCTCATCTTCTCCTCCCCCCTCCCTCTCCTCTCCTCTCCCTCCACCCCCTCCTCTCCTCTCCCTCCACCCCATCCTCTCCCACCCCCCCTCATCCTCTCCTCTCCCCCCCCTCATCCTCTCCTCCCCCCCTCCTCTCCTCTCCCTCCACCCCCTCCTCTCCTCTCCCTCCACCCCCTCCTCTCCTCTCCCTCCACCCCCTCCTCTCCTCTCCCTCCACCCCATCCTCTCCCACCCCCCCTCATCCTCTCTCTCCCCCCCTCCCTCATCCTCTCCTCCCCCCCTCCTCATCCTCTCCTCTCCCTCCACCCCCTCCTCTCCTCTCCCTCCACCCCCTCCTCTCCTCTCCCTCCACCCCATCCTCTCCCACCCCCCCCTCATCCTCTCTCTCCCCCCCTCCCTCATCCTCTCCTCCCCCCCTCCCTCATCCTCTCCTCTCCCTCCACCCCCTCCTCATCCTCTCCTCTCCCTCCACCCCATCCTCTCCCCCCCCCCTCCCTCCCTCCACAGTTGAAGGTGGAGACAGTGAGGAACTCTCCCTCCTACCGCCCGGCTAAGCAGTTCACCCTGAAGGTGACAGGTGACCCGGGGGCCAAGGTGGGCATGGTGGCCGTGGACAAGGGTGTCTACGTCCTCAACAACCAACACCGCCTCACACAGACCAAGGTGTGTGTGTGTGTGTGGGGGGGGGGGGGGGGGGAGGGGGAGTGGGAGTGGGAGGGGGGGGGGGGTGGGAGGGGGGAGGGGTGGGGGTTGTGTGGGTGTGGGTGTGG
>NC_137675.1:30118271-30128064 GCF_963989245.1 Nansenia antarctica | reverse complement strand
TCCTCCTTCTCTCCACCCCTCTCCTCCTCCTCTCACCCCTCCCTCTCCTCCTCTCCACCCCTCCTCCCTCTCCTCCACCTCCTCCTCTCCACCCCTCCCTCTCCACCCCTCCCTCTCCTCCTCTCCACCCCTCCCTCTCCTCCTCTCCACCCCTCCTCCCTCTCCTCCACCTCCTCCTCTCCACCCCTCCCTCTCCTCCTCTCCACCCCTCCCTCTCCTCCTCTCCACCCCTCCTCCCTCTCCTCCTCCTCCTTCTCTCCACCCCTCTCCTCCTCCTCTCCACCCCTCCCTCTCCTCCTCTCCACCCCTCCTCCCTCTCCTCCTCCTCCTTCTCTCCACCCCTCTCCTCCTCCTCTCCACCCCTCCCTCTCCTCCTCTCCACCCCTCCCTCTCCTCCTCCTCCTTCTCTCCACCCCTCTCCTCCTCCTCTCCACCCCTCCCTCTCCTCCTCTCCACCCCTCCCTCTCCTCCTCCTCCTTCTCTCCACCCCTCCCTCTCCTCCTCCTCCTCCTCTCCACCCCTCCCTCTCCTCCTCTCCACCCCTCCCTCTCCTCCTCCTCCTTCTCTCCACCCTCTCCTCCTCCTCTCCACCCCTCCCTCTCCTCCTCCCCCCAGATCTGGGAGATAGTAGAGAAGTATGACACCGGGTGCACGGCGGGCGGCGGGGCAGACAGCATGGGGGTGTTCTCAGACGCAGGCCTGGTGTTTGAGACCAACACTGCCTCTGGCACCGGACTCAGGACAGGTATCACCTGTCACCACACTCACACCTTCAGCACCCTCTCTCTCTCCTTCTCTCTGTTCTCTCTCTTCTTCTCCTTCTCCTACTCTCTCTCTCTCTCTCTCTCTCTCTCTCCTCCTCCTCTCTCTGTCCTCCTCTCTGTCCTATCTCTCCTCCTCTCTCTCTTTCCCCTCCTCCTCTCTCTGTCCTCCTCCTCTCTCTCTCCTCCTTCTCCTCTCTCTCTCCTCCCATTCTCCATGTTATTGTTTGTGAGTGCTGTGGGTAGTCTTGGGGTCTTGTGGGTAGTCTTGGGGTCTTGTGGGTAGTCTTGGAGTCTTGTGGGTAGTCTTGGGGTCTTGTGGGTAGTCTTAGGGGTCCTGTGGGTAGTCTTGGAGTCTTGTGGGTAGTCTTAGGGTCTTGTGGGTAGTCTTGGGGTCTTGTGGGTAGTCTTAGGGTCTTGTGGGTAGTCTTGGGGTCTTGTGGGTAGTCTTGGGGTCTTGTGGGTAGTCTTGGGGTCCTGTGGGTAGTCTTAGGGGTCCTGTGGGTAGTCTTGGGGTCTTGTGGGTAGTCTTGGGGTCTTGTGGGTAGTCTTGGGGTCTTGTGGGTAGTCTTAGGGTCTTGTGGGTAGTCTTAGGGCTCCTGCCCACTGTGCGATGTTATGTCGGTGAACCCCTCACACTGCACGACTGAAAGTTTCAGTCCTACCGTCTCCGACTTGATCAGACCTTACGACGTGCGTGCTCACACTGTACGATTGTGCTCACACTGTACGATTGCTCTCAGCCACGATTGACATCCACGATTGCTTGTGACGCGACTTGTACACTTGTTGAAATTGTTCATTGTGAACTGGCATTAATATGGAGGAGAGAGACACCATCCCGAAAAACCATCCATAGGCACAAGCTCCCAGCGCCGTCCCGGCGACTGTGTTTTACGGCCACCAAAAGAGCTCACATTTATAACACCCCCGCACCACATCGGACACCCTCAACCTTTGTACACCCTCACCAGACAACCTGGCTACCTGGACAACGAGTGCTGGTCCCAATCGTATGCACTTTTAGCCACTTTAGGAGACAAATAGCACAGGAAAGGCTGTGCGCACCGCTCCCTTCGACGGTGGAACTGCGGGGTTTTGAGCGAGTCACAACAAAACACACTAGGTCTTCGCGGCTCACATGACTTTATTCTAAACGGAGGCAAGTCTGCTCGCTGGCCCGTTTGCATTTGGACCTCAACTCGGCACCACCGGTGACTTATAGCCCGTTATTCTCGAGGAGAAAACACAGGCGCCCGGACATTTCGCCAGCTACTGCTGAGCAGAGATGGTTGAGTCTACACGGTTCTCATGCCTCGTATTAAGGACAGCCCCCTGCGCCGGGTTGAGCTTCATTCTCACAGAGCAGTATGTTATCCTGTAGGACCAGCCACACTTCACGAGCCACGACGAAAATTTCTGACCTGCCAGAAATTTGTCGGCAGGTCGTAGCCTCGTCTTTAGAACGTAGGAGCAATTAGTTGTTGATCGCTGACTCTCTCACACTGTGCGACTTACGACGTCCCGATTTGGCCTTACGACGCTAGGATGTCTCTACGACTACGCAACGTAGTCTGCGACAACAAATTCGTGGCGAAATCGTGGACAAATCGCACAGTGGGCAGGAGCCTTTAGGGTCTTGTGGGTAGTCTTGGGGTCTTGTGGGTAGTCTTAGGGTCTTCTGGGTAGTCTTGGGGTCTTGTGGATAGTATTGGGGTCTTGTGGGTAGTCTTAGGGTCTTGTGGGTAGTCGTGGGGTCTTGTGGGTAGCCGTGGGGTCTTGTGGGTAGTCTTGGGGTCTTGTGGGTAGTCTTGGGGTCTTGTGGGTAGTCTTAGGGTCCTGTGGGTAGTCTTGGAGTCTTGTGGGTAGTCTTAGGGTCTTGTGGGTAGTCTTGGGGTCTTGTGGGTAGCCGTGGGGTCTTGTTGGTAGTCGTGGGGTCTTGTGGGCAGTCTTAGGGTCTTGTGGGTAGTCTTGGGGTCTTGTGGGTAGTCTTGGGGTCTTGTGGGTAGTCTTGGGGTCTTGTGGGTAGTCTCGGGACTTTAGTAACTGTTCCATAGATCTGTGACACTCACCTTGCTCAGCTCAGATCTATGCAAACCTCTCTGTGTGTTCTTCTCATTCCAGACCTCAAGTGCCCCGGCCCAGCCAAAGCCAGGAGGAGGAGGTCGTTGGTATTGAGGCAGGCCAAAGACCGGCTCGGTAAGAGGAAGTTCCGCTCTAAGATTGACAGGTCTGAGGACGAATCAGCTTCTGGGTCAATTGACCATCAAATCACCGTTTTTTTCACCGTTAAAGGGATAGTTAAAGGGATAGTAAAAGGGATAGTTAAAGGGATAGTTAAAGGGATAGTAAAAGGGATAGTTAAAGGGATAGTTCAGCCTTAATGACAAAATCACACATTTGGTTCTGTGGACAAGGACAGACTTCATTCCACATGTAGTTCCTGTTTATCTGGGCACTCCTAGCTAACTGCTAATTGTTAGCATTTTCAACCGAAACCCAATGCAAGTCAATGGTCCCTTAGGAGGCATGTTTGAAGTGTGACGCTCAAATCATCTCAAAAATTATTTAAAACAAGTCATTGTGTATCTTCCCAGAATTTGAGATGCCTTGGGCATCCTCATTTAGGGTCCATTTGCTTGCAATAAGCTGTTAACACCCCTGCCTTTCTCCTCCTCTCCACCCCTCGCTTCTCCACTCCTCTCCTCCTCTCCACCCTCTCCTCCCCTTTCCCCTCCTCCTCTCCTCCTCTCTAACCCTCCCTCTCCTCCTCCCCACCCCTCTCTTCTCCACCCCTCTCTTCTCCACCCCTCTCCTCCTCTCCACCCCTCTCCTCTCCTCTCCTCCCCTTTCCTCTCCTCCTCTCCACCCCTCGCTTCTCCACCCCTCTCTCCTCCTCTCCACCCCTCTCCTCCTCCCCACCCCTCTCTCCTCCTCTCCACCCCTCTCTTCTCCACCCCTCTCCTCCTCTCCTCTCCTCTCCTCTCCTCCCCTTTCCTCTCCTCCTCTCCACCCCTCTCTCCTCCTCTCCACCCCTCTCCTCTCCTCTCCACCCCTCTCTTCTCCACCCCTCTCTCCTCCTCTCCACCCCTCTCCTCCTCTCCACCCCTCTCTTCTCCACCCCTCTCCTCCCCTTTCCTCCCCTTTCCTCTCCTCCTCTCCACCCCTCTCCTCTCCTCTCCACCCCTCTCCACTCCTCTCCACCCCTCTCTTCTCCACCCCTCTCTCCTCCTCTCCACCCCTCTCCTCCTCTCCACCCCTCTCCTCCCTCTCCACCTCTCTCCTCCTCTCCACCTCCCTCTCCTCCTCTCCACCCCTCCCTCTCCACCCCTTACAGAGAGCCCTTTCCGCGGCCTGGAGAGAGAGTGTTGCGTAGACGGTATGAAGGACAACACGCAGAACTTCACCTGCGAGCGACGCGGCGAGTATATCACAGACGGCCCGGCGTGCCTCAAGGCCTTCCTCCACTGCTGCAAGGCCCTGGAGCACAAGAAGGTCGAACTGAAACACCCCGCCCTGGTTCTGGCCCGCAGTAAGAGAGGGAGAGAGGGAGGGAGGGAGAGAGGGAGAGAGGGAGAGAGGGAGGGAGGGAGGGAAGGAGGGAGGGAGGGAGGGAGAGAGGGAGAGAGGGAGAGAGAGAGGGAGGGTGAAGAGGGTACACTGGTAAAAAAAGAAGACCTTTGTATTCATGTTAAAGTGTGTACGTCACGGCTCCACACGACTGACGTGTGTTTAATCAACAGAAATGATGAACACAAGACATGTTTTAAACATAAATCAAAGGCCTGTTTTTTCACTGTAGCACAGATGATTTGGAAAGAGAGAGGGAGAGAGAGAGAGAGACAGAGAGAGAGAGAGAGAGAGAGAGAGACAGAGAAAGAGACAGAGTGAGAGAGAGAGAGAGACAGACAGAGAAAGAGACAGAGAAAGAGACAGAAAAAGAGACTGAGAGAGACAGCGAGGGTGAGAGACAGAGAGAGTGAGAGAGACAGAGAGAGACAGAGACAGAGAGAGAGACAGACAGACAGACAGAGAAAGAGACAGAGAGAGAGATAATGAGAGAGACAGAGAGGGTGAGGGTGAGAGAGACAGAGACAGAGAGAGAGAGACAGAGAGGGTGAGGGTGAGAGAGACAGAGAGAGAGAGAGAGAGACAGACAGACAGACAAAGAAAGAGACAGAGTGAGAGAGACAGAGAGAGACAGAGAGAGAGAGAGAGACAGACAGACAGACAGAGAAAGAGACAGAGAGAGAGAGAGATAATGAGAGAGACAGAGAGGGTGAGGGTGAGAAAGACAGAGACAGAGAGAGAGAGGCAGAAAGGATCTAACGTTTCGAATAGACAGACTGCGTCAAAGCGTTAAGTGCTAATCCTCTTTCTTTTCACTTCCCTCTTTCTCTCTCCCCGTGCCTGCGGAGGTGACGATGACGATGGCTTCATGGACGCCAGGGACATTACAGCCCGCTCCAACTTCCCTGAGACCTGGCTCTGGGAGGACTACACTCTGCCCGAATGTCCAGCCAACAACAAACACTGGTAAGACTGGCGACAGCCAATCAGAGCTGACGAGCAAGTACGCTAGCAAGTTGTCAGACGACCTGCTAGCATACAAGGACAAGAATTATTATGACAGAAATTAAGACAGAACTTTTGAGCCCTGCTCATAGCCAGCACTGGCCTAGAATACACATACTGTATGGTATAGTATATGTGACAGGGCATGGTTAAAGTCCTCAACTAGGGCAAAATCTTTTTTTCTGTTTTTTCCGGATTATGAAAGGGTATATTGTAAGCTTTAAAATGATGTGTCATACATTGAAATCTGAAACAAGTTGAAGTCATGGGTATTTGAATGTTGATACCCCCTACCACCGTACTGAGATATCCAGCCCATACCTGTCAACCCTCCCGTTCTTCCCGGGATTCTCCCGTATTTTACCTTTCTTTCCCGCTGTGCTCCCGTTTAAATATTTTCCCCTAAATCTCCCGTATTTTTTACCTATAATAAAATATAATTTAACACTTAATTGTTAGACGTTAGACGCATGCGCACAATCGCTATATCCATGTCAGAGTTGACTTGTCTCCTCTCGTTTCTTGGGCTGCGTTCGTAATTTTGCTCTGAGAGTGCCGGAACGCACACTAGGTGCAACGTCATAAAGGGACCAAGTAATTTGATTGGATAAGAGGCATTCCATGAGTGGTGATCAGATTTCCAGAGCGTTTTTTACGAACACAGCCTCGATTATCGCTGTTTTGAAATGATCGCTGGTAGCTTTGCGCCGCTCTTTTCCCATTGACATCATGGTGTCAAGTAATGTATAAATAAATGTGCTGAATTTAGATACCCTTTTGTGTTTTCATGCAGGGATGTTCAAAGTATTTTACTTTCAACCAGGTATCTGATTCTGACCACCTGTAGTCACTTACTTAATGTAGGAACTACTTAATCTTGTTGCACTGTATGGAAGCATATAGCTGACTCAATTCAAATGCTAATCCAATATGAGATTGCAATTGCATGTTCCACTTTTATATGGAACTATATGTATAGTGTCGTTGCCGATCAATGATCGACGTCGTTATATAGAGAAAATTAATGAAATAGGGGTTGATTCACCAGATCAGTCATACGTCATCTCCCTGTCATCAGCTGTCAGCAGCGGGTGAACTCCCGGTTCATTGAGTTTACGGTTAAAAGCATATCTTCTATATGAAGAAGACTCTGCTAACGACGTCGATCATTGATCGGCAACGACACTATATAATAGTTTGCCTAACTGGCCATCGGATTTGGGCTCCTAATATCTAAAAAGCACTACGGTTTTCTTATTGCATAGAGAGTTTGAATTTTGTCAGCTGTAAAGCGGATGTGTTTCCTAGAACATGTAAATGCAATTGCGTATCACCGAATTGCATAGAGAGTTTGAATTTTGTCAGCTACAAAGCGGATGTGTTTACTAGAACATGTAAATGCATTTGCGAATCACATTATTGCATTACAATTTGAATATTGACTCAAATAACGCAGGCAAAAGTGGCAAATGAATATGCTATTTTGGGATTGCATAGTCATTTGAATTTTGTCAGCTACAAAGCGGATGTGTTTACTAGAACATGTAAATGCAATTGCGAATCACATTATTGCATTACAATTTGAATATTGACTCAAATAACGCAGGCAAAAGTGGCAAATGAATATGCTATTTTGGGATTGCAAAGTCATTTGCACATTAGAATGAACTTTTGAATTTCGTCAGCTACAAAGCAGCGCATGACTTTGTCAAATGGCTTTGCATTATAATTTTAATATTGACAGCGAATGTGCACATCGGGTACATGAAAATGAAAATGCAAATCATTAGAATTGCATTTGAATTTGAATATTGTCTGAAAGAATGCATGCAAAAGTGGAACATGCAATTGCAATCTCATATTGCATTAGCATTTGAATTAGGTCAGCTATATGCTTCCATAGCACTGAAGGAGGATGACCCGGGGGTGCACAGGGGGGATATCGCTTATTTTCCCTTATTTTTGGGGAAATATCCCTTATTTTCAAATCCCAATGTTGACAGGTATGATCCAGCCTCAAAAGTCTTTGTTCGTTTTTCACAGAGGTAATGGGTGGGAACAATAGCTGGTTAACTCCACCCTAATCACTCCCTCAAGACAACCACACCCTCAAGACAACCACTCCCCCATTACACTACCTGTCATTACCTAACTGTCATCTGTCAGTGGGGTTGTCAGCTAACCAAAATTGCAGGGCTGACACGTTTAAATAGCTTAATAATAATAATAATAATAATAATAATAATAATTCAAGATTCATGATTTTGTATTGCCATGTGTGCCAAAAGTTTATTACGTCCCATTACAAGTACAAGAGAGTAAAATTCATGGCAATCGAAAACATTTGGCAAGATACAATAATAGAATGGTAAAAAATAATAATGTTGTCCGTGTGCATATGCATTTATCATTATAGTCCATAACGCATCTAGTGGGACTTCGGCGTAGTTCCTTCCCATCCCATCTGGGCATCAAAGCTGTAATAAAAAAAGAAGACAGTACATTTAAAATGATTGCCCACTGTTACCAACACCACTTTTATGAAATAGCCTACTACTATCTTCATAAAATAGAATTGCTTATACAATGACAATGACAAATACCTGAAGTGCTGGTGACTCTCATCACGGTGTCATCTCTCAGAACCTCTCACCTCCTCATTCTGTAACACAAATTTCAGGTCAGAGGTGTGGACACTTCTCTAGTGTAGGTTTTCCATAGACTCAGTGTACTGTACTTGTACTGAAGTAGGCTAGTGAAATCATTTTAATTCACAGTATTATTCTACAGCAAATCTACATATCAATGAATTAATCAATATTTTTGATTCCACATAACTTTACCAGGGTTTTTCCTGGCTCAAAATGAGGCGGAGGTGGTACCAGTGGTGTTTGACATCGGGGGGGACCCATGAAGCGGGGCTGTCTGGGGGTCCTTAAATGAGCATCAAACACTTAATTTCTTGATTCTGGTGAATTGATATGCACCAATTTGTGACCTTTCTGCATCAACTTATGGTGGAAATGTCATTATTTATGTAAAGGAAAACACAATATTCAGGCACCAGATGACCAATCAAAATATAATGTAATATAATGCAATATAAGGCTCTCAGGCATTCTGTACTTTCAAATATGTATTCTCCTTGAGCAGTCAATATCAACTATCAGCTATTTCGCTAGCAAAAACGAAAGCTAACTTATTTGCGAAACAGCGCCCCCGCCACCACGTCGGCGCAGTGCCGCAATTGCAGTTAGAAATGACAGAAATCCACCAAAAATACGACTGTCAGAGTTTTGTTGAGAGCTGGAGGCGGCTAGAAATATGACCAGAGGCGGCCGCCTCAAAATTCTCTATGCAGGAAAAACCCTGATTACCGTTCATTACAAAAGCATTTACTTTTTCTATAATCTATTACATCTCTAACAAAGCTAGCTAGCTAGCTAACAAGCTAACACTTGTTTGGCTAGCTGGTACACACAAACACACTAAAATGGTGCATGAAACATACTGTACAGTATGTTGCATGTTTAGTAGGTCTGCAACAAATGTATTTATTCATTATGTTTTATCTTTGACAACGTATTTCTTCCTCCCACCATCTCATTAGTTTTGTAGAGGGGTGGCATAATTGTGGTGAGCAGTGTCAGTGGTCTGATAACTGATGCTAACAACGGCGTTATCTACCTTACTCACAAAACAACAAATAACTGTTTGGCTATCCTAAGTAAACAACACAAAATCCTAGTATACAACACATGTAACTCACTAAAACTTACCCAAGAACACAGCAGAAGGTCTGTGTGCCGACTGTCCCATGAAAGTGAACTGATGTGGAGATCAATGTCTGAAATCCTGTTGTCTTCTTGTCATCGTCAGATTCGGAGTTCGGAGTTCCCGTTATGTATAGTCCAATATGAAGGAGTTCATTAATTGCCCACTATCGATATTTCTACCGGCTTCAGAAATTCGGTTGATAGCATTAGCTAGAGCGTCCGCATCCATCTTGTAAATTTGTCAACAGATCCAGACGCACACACATGGCTACTTAAATACAGCTGGAGTGGGCGTGGCTACACACACTGCCACACTAAAACGAATAATACCCCCCACCCGACTGCTAACTAAATGTAGGTATTTAGTGAATGTAAAACTGTTGGATATGATATCGAGTGGGTTCTTCATCGCTTTGTTTGTCGTCCTATGCCAAAAACCGGAAAACACATTTGTTCACAACAAGACTTGTTTGGCTCGATTGTGAGCTTTTACAATTGCCGAGATGGGGACCTATTAATCAAACCCTGTCACATAAAATGTTATGTCTGTCTCTCTCTCTCTCTCTCTCTCTCTCTCTCTCTCTCTCTCTCTCTCTCTCTCTCTCTCTCTCTCTCTCTCTCTCTCTCTCTCTATATATATATATATATATATATATATATATATATACAGTATATATAGTA
>NC_137675.1:30110771-30113271 GCF_963989245.1 Nansenia antarctica | reverse complement strand
ACCGACAACAGATTATGATTTGTTTGTTTATTTAATTCATTTATTTACACACAAAAAATCACTGGACTGTTGCCTAGTAACCCGAACACAAACATCCGCAGGCTAGCTACTTTGTATTAACGGTCATTTAATAGAACACCTGTGCGGCGGAGTGATACATATAGTTAAAAGTCCCAGTGCTGTTATACTGTATATCGGCACTCATGGAATGCCTCTTGTCCAATCAAATGACTTGGTCGGAACTAACTTTTGTATAAGTATCAGTTCTCACACAGATCAATGACTCTGTCTCTCTGTCTCTCTCTCTCTCTGTCTCTCTCTCTCTCTCTGTCTCTCTCTCTCTCTCTGTCTCTCTCTCTCTCTCTGTCTCTCTCTCTTCCTCAGGTGGTGAACAGAAGACAAGTCTTCCTAGTACAATTCCCGCGGACATTGTTCCAGGCACAAAACCCGAATCAGACATCCAAGTTACCGGTGAGACTGTGTGTGTGTGTGTGTGTGTGTGTGTGTGTGTGTGTGTGTGAGTATGAGTATGTGAGTGTGTGTGTGTGTGTGTGTGTGTGTGTGTGTGAGTGTGTGAGTGTGTGAGTGTGTGAGTGTGTGAGTGTGTGAGTGTGTGAGTGTGTAAGTGTGTAAGTGTGTAAGTGTGTAAGTGTGTGAGTGTGAGTGTGAGTGTGTGTGTGTGTGTGTGTGTGTGTGTGTGTGTGTGTTTCTATGTGTGCACTATAGGTCTTCACACGTCTAAAACGTTTAACTCATTATGAATGAATGGACTATGGCTTCCTTGCCCAAAGCTGGTTTACTTACATTCATTTATGTGTGTGTGTGTGTGTGTGTGTGTGTGTGTGTGTGTGTGTGTGTGTGTGTGTGTGTGCGCTGTGGTCTCTGTGTGTGTGTGTGTGTGTGTGTGTGTGTGTGTGTGTGTGTGTGTGTGCGCTGCGGTCTCTGTGTGTGTATGTGTGTGTGCTGCGGTCTCTGTGTGTGTGTGTGTGTGTGTGTGTGTGTGTGGGTGTGTGTGTGTGTGTGTGTGTGTGTGTGTATGTGTGTGTGTGTGTGTCCAGCGGGTGAGCAGACCAGCGTGCTGGTAGAGCAGGCCATCAGCGGGAACTCTATGGGCAGTCTGATCGTTAAGCCGGTGGGCTGCGGGGAGCAGAACATGATCTACATGACGCTGCCCACCATCGCCACACACTACCTGGACAAGACCAACCAGTGGGGCACCGTCGGCCTGGACAAACGAGCGACAGCCATCAAATTCATCAACATGGGTAGGTAGCTAGGCCTCAAATCCATCAACATGGGTAGGTAGCTAGGCCTCAAATCCATCAACATGGGTAGGTAGCTAGGCCTCAAATCCATCAACATGGGTGGGTAGCTAGGCCTCAAATCCATCTACATGGGTAGGTAGCTAGGCCTCAAATCCATCAACATGGGTAGGTAGCTAGGCCTCAAATCCATCAACATGGGTAGGTAGCTAGGCCTCAAATCCATCAACATGGGTGGGTAGCTAGGCCTCATATTCATCACCATGGGTAGGTAGCTAGGCCTCAAATCCATCAACATGGGTAGGTAGCTAGGCCTCAAATCCATCAACATGGGTAGGTAGCTAGGCCTCAAATCCATCAACATGGGTAGGTAGCTAGGCCTCAAATCCATCAACATGGGTGGGTAGCTAGGCCTCAAATCCATCAACATGGGTAGGTAGCTAGGCCTCAAATCCATCAACATGGGTAGGTAGCTAGGCCTCAAATCCATCACCATGGGTAGGTAGCTAGGCCTCAAATCCATCAACATGGGTAGGTAGCTAGGCCTCAAATCCATCAACATAGGTAGGTAGCTAGGCTTCAAATCCATCAACATGGGTAGGTAGCTAGGCCTCAAATTCATCAACATAGGTAGGTAGCTACGCCTCAAATCCATCAACATGGGTGGGTAGCTAGGCCTCAAATCCATCAACATAGGTAGGTAGCTAGGCCTCAAATCCATCAACATGGGTGGGTAGCTAGGCCTCAAATTCATCAGCATGGGTAGGTAGCTAGGCCTCAAATCCATCAACATAGGTAGGTAGCTAGGCCTCAAATTCATCAACATGGGTAGGTAGCTAGGCCTCAAATTCATCAACATAGGTAGGTAGCTAGGCCTCAAATCCATCAACATAGGTAGGTAGCTAGGCCTCAAATTCATCAACATGGGTAGGTAGCTAGGCCTCAAATTCATCAACATGGGTAGGTAGCTTGGCCTCAAATCCATCAACATGGGTAGGTAGCTAGGCCTCAAATCCATCAACATGGGTGGGTAGCTAGGCCTCAAATCCATCAACATAGGTAGGTAGCTAGGCTTCAAATCCATCAACATGGTAGTACCAGTATCTAGTGTTTTTACTATTTAAAACATTTTTAAAAAGTTCTTCTTCTAGCACGATGACTGCCATTGGCCCCTGGCCTGAGCTAGATTACTTTTCCTGCTACGACTGGTGGATTGATGATTCACTTCTTTAGTCAAA
>NC_137675.1:30103271-30105771 GCF_963989245.1 Nansenia antarctica | reverse complement strand
TGTGTGTGTGTGTATATGCATGCATGTATGTGTGTGTGTATGTATGCATGTATGTATGCATGTATGCATGTGTGTGTGTCTGTGTGTGTGTATGCATGTGTGTGTATGCATGTGTGTGTTTGTGTGTGTGTATGTATGTGTGTGTGTGTGCGTGTGCGTGTGCGTGTGTGCGTGTGCGTGTGTGTGTAGTCCACCATCACGGTGTTCCAGGCCGTGGCAGAGTACTGGACCAAGGTGAAGAAGGTGGACCAGATCAACCTGAACATCGACCTGGACGTCCCGGGCCGCGCCGCCACCCTCAAGTACAACATCAACAACGCCAACAGCTTCCTGTCTCGCACCTCCAACGTGAGAGAGCACACACACACACACACACACACACACACAGGGACACAACCTCAACATCAACAACCAGAACTCCTTCCTGTCTCGCACCTCCAACGTGAGACAGCACACACACACATACACACACACACATAAGGACACACACACACACACACACACAGGGACACAACCTCAACATCAACAACGCCAACTCCTTCCTGTCTCGCACCTCCAACGTGAGAGAGCACACACACACACACACACACACACACACACACACACACACATAAGGACACACACACACACACACACACACAGGGACACAACCTCAACATCAATGAAACTCCTTCCTGTCTCGCACCTCCAACTTGAGAGTTCTGTGTGTTTGACAGACCAAGAACTTCGACTCACCGCTGGTGTTGAAAGCCACCGGGAAAGGCGAGGCCACCTTAACAGTGAGTACCCCCCCCCCCCGCCCCCAACCCCACCCCTCTGTCCCCCCAACCCCCCTGTCCCCTCCCAAGCTGGGGGCTTGAGCGTACATGAGCCCCCCCCCTGCCCACCACCACACACACATTACTGTATTATAATAACTGTATTACTGTATTATAATAACTGTATTACTGTATTATAATAACTGTATTACTGTGTTATAATAACTGTATTACTGGATTATAATAACTTTATTACTGTGTTATAATAACTGTATTACTGTGTTATAATAACTGTATTACTGTATTATAATAACTGTATTACTGTGTTATAATAACTGTATTACTGTGTTATAATAACTGTATTACTGTATTATAATAACTGTATTACTGTGTTATAATAACTGTATAACTGTGTTATAATAACTGTATTACTGTGTTATAATAACTGTATTACTGTGTTATAATAACTGTATTACTGTATTATAATAACTGTATTACTGTATTATAATAACTGTATTACTGTGTTATAATAACTGTATAACTGTGTTATAATAACTGTATTACTGTGTTATAATAACTGTATTACTGTATTATAATAACTGTATTACTGTGTTATAATAACTGTATTACTGTATTATAATAACTGTATTACTGGGTTATAATAACTGTATAACTGTGTTATAATAACTGTATTACTGTATTATAATAACTGTATTACTGTATTATAATAACTGTATAACTGTGTTATAATAACTGTATTACTGTGTTATAATAACTGTATTACTGTATTATAATAACTGTATTACTGTGTTATAATAACTGTATAACTGTGTTATAATAACTGTATTACTGTATTATAATAACTGTATTACTGGGTTATAATAACTGTATTACTGTGTTATAATAACTGTATTACTGTATTATAATAACTGTATTACTGTGTTATAATAACTGTATTACTGTGTTATAATAACTGTATTACTGTGTTATGATAACTGTATTACTGGATTATAATAACTGTATTACTGTGTTATAATAACTGTATCAGACCTGCACGTCGTTTGGCTGGACCTTGCAAATGCATGGGTCTGTTCCCCACCAGCTCATCCACTTTGCCCTCAAATTCTTCCACATACCACCGTGCATCCAGAGCCTACTAGCAACCTACTTTAACAACTTCCATGTATGCTACACAACCCAGGAGTTCTCAACGTGTTGGCACCGGCTGGAGAAAGGGATAGCGATGGGTTGTTCGATCTCCCCCATCCTTTTCACAGCAGCGTTTGAGATCATCCTAATCGGCGGAAGACAGATGGTCCGAGGAATCAGATCCCAGTCAGGTCTGCGACTCCCAGCCCTACGGAGCTATATGGATGATGTCACCACACTCCTTCAGACAGCAGCGTGCACAGCTAGACTTCTGAAGAGGTTTGAGGAGCTCCTAACATGGGCCCGGATGAGGATAAAACCAACTAAGTCCCGCAGTCTCTCAATCAGGAAAGGAGTCCGGAATGACAACATCTCTTTCTCAGTGGATGGCAAGAAGATCCCGCTGCTAGTGGACCATCCTGTGCGAAGCCTCGGAAGGCTTTACACGGCTGACCTTTCTGACAAGCACATGGCTTCTTCTGTCACTTCCCAGCTCTTGGACGGCCTGAAGAAGATCGACCAAAGCCTCCTGCCAGGGAAATTCAAGGTGTGGTGTTACCAGTTCACCTTATACCAACGTCTCATGTGGCCCC
>NC_137675.1:30095771-30098271 GCF_963989245.1 Nansenia antarctica | reverse complement strand
CTATGTCACATCTATGTCCATCTATGTCCCTCTATGTCCATCTATGTCCCTCTTTGTCACCTCTATGTCCATCTATGTCCCTCTATGTCACATATATGTCCATCTATGTCCCTCTATGTCCATTTATGTCACCTCTATGTCACATCTATGTCCATCTATGTCCCTCTATGTCCCTCTATGTCCATTTATGTCACCTCTATGTCACATCTATGTCCATCTATGTCAATCTATGTCACCTCTATGTCCATCTATGTCACATCTATGTCCCTCTATGTCCCTCTATGTCCATTTATGTCACCTCTATGTCACATCTATGTCCATCTATGTCCATCTATGTCACCTCTATGTCCATCTATGTCACATCTATGTCCATCTATGTCTCTCTTTGTCACCTCTATGTCCATCTATGTCCCTCTTTGTCACCTCTATGTCCATCTATGTCCATCTATGTCACCTCTATGTCCATCTATGTCACATCTATGTCCCTCTATGTCACATATATGTCCATCTATGTGCCTCTTTGTCCCTCTATGTCCATCTATGTCCCTCTTTGTCACCTCTATGTCCATCTCTGTCCATCTATGTCCCTCTTTGTCACCTCTCTGTCCATCTATGTCCCTCTATGTCACCTCTATGTCCATCTATGTCACCTCTATGTCCATCTATGTCCATCTATGTCCATCTATGTCCATCTATGTCACCTCTATGTCCATCTATGTCCATCTATGTCCATCTATGTCCATCTATGTCCCTCTTTGTCACCTCTATGTCCATCTTTGTCCATCTATGTCCATCTATGTCACCTCTATGTCACCTATATGTCCCTCTATGTCCATCTATGTCCATCTATGTCCATCTATGTCCCTCTATGTCACCTCTATGTCACCTCTATGTCGATCTATGTCCCTCTATGTCCATCTATGTCCATCTATGTCTCTCTATGTCACCTCTATGTCACCTCTATGTCCCTCTATGTCCATCTATGTTCATCTATGTCCCTCTATGTCACCTCTATGTCCCTCTTTGTCCATCTATGTCCCTCTTTGTCACCTCTATGTCCATCTATGTCCCTCTATGTCACCTCTATGTCACCTCTATGTCGATCTATGTCCCTCTATGTCCATCTATGTCACCTCTATGTCCATCTATGTCCCTCTTTGTCACCTCTATGTCACATCTATTTCACATCTATGTCACCTCTATGTCCATCTATGTCCATCTATGTCCATCTATGTCCATCTATGTCACCTCTATGTCCATCTATGTCCCTCTATGTATCTCTGTCACCTCTATGTCCATCTATGTCCCTCTATGTCACCTCTATGTCCATCTTTGTCTTTGCAGAAAAGAAATGTATGAAGTTCTACCACCCCCAGAGACCAGGTGGAAACCTGAACAGACTCTGCCAACAAGATGACATCTGCACATGCGCTTCAGGTAAAAACAACAATATTATTATTAATAATAATAACAATAATTATAATAACAATAATATTATTTATAATAATAACAATAATAATAATAACAACAATAACAATATTGATGGTAATAATAACAATATTGATGGTAATAATAATAATAACAATAATATTATTGATAATAATAACAATAATAATAACAACAATAATAATAACAGTATTGATGGTAATAATAATAATTATTATTAGTATTAGTATTGTTGTTTTTATTATTATTATTATTATTATTATTATTATTATGTGTTATGTGTTATAATAACTGCTCCTCAACTTACTGTATATGAACTAACACTGGTAAAGTGATTGAATTGTAACAATATTTTTTTTAAATATCTATCGTCTTATCCTCAGGAGACAGAGAACAGCAGAGCTTGTATTAAAATGTCCATGTGCCAAACCTTAGCTCTGTGATGTCAGCAGGCTCTAACCCAGGACAAACCTTAGCTCTGTGATGTCAGCAGGCTCTAACCCAGGACAAACCTTAGCTCGGTGATGTCAGCAGGCTTTAACCCAGGACAAACCGTAGCTCTGTGATGTCAGCAGACTCTAACCCAGGACAAACCTTAGCTCTGTGATGTCAGCAGGCTCTAACCCAGGACAAACCTTAGCTCTGTGATGTCAGCAGGCTCTAACCCAGGACAAACCTTAGCTCTGTGATGTCAGCAGGTTCTAACCCAGGACAAACCTTAGCTCTGTGATGTCAGCAGGCTCTAACCCAGAACAAACCTTAGCTCTGTGATGTCAGCAGGCTCTAACCCAGGACAAACCTTAGCTCTGTGATAATATGGAGATCTTTCTTGGTCACGTGGCCGGAAATTATATATTGATGACTCAGAGAGAAGGTTGAATCGTAATCATTGTATTAGGCAGATCTGGGTTGCATTCCCATGTACAGATGTTTCCAAGGCAGCATGCTCTGTTAAGTCCAAGCTTCAAGCATGGCTACGACATGGCTGGTGCCGAGCCTGGCTGTGGCATAAAAAGATGCCAAGCAAAGTACTGATGTTTGTTACAGCTTATAT
>NC_137675.1:30048271-30090771 GCF_963989245.1 Nansenia antarctica | reverse complement strand
CTGGTGGTCGTATACTTGCATTGTTTTTAGTTGGAGGTTCTGGTAGTTTGGCACAGGCTAATCTCGCAGAGCCAGACAATGTTTATTTAGTTGGTTTAGTTAGTTTCCTGTGTACATCTCTACATCCTGTGTATACATCACTACATCCTGTGTATACATCACTACATCCTGTGTGTACATCACTACATCCTGTGTACATCACTACATCCTGTGTGTACATCACTACATCCTGTGTATACATCACTACATCCTGTATACATCACTACATCCTGTATACATCACTACATCCTGTATGGAATGGAATGGAATGGAATGGACTTTATTTGTCATTGCTACAGTACAGGTACCAAACAACGAAATGTAGGAGGGGTGGCTCCCCTGGTGTTAGGAAAGGGAAAAAAATAACACATTTTAGAAAAAGCATAAAAGCATAAAATCACAAGAAGGTAAGGAGCTGGTTTACATCAATAAAGGCTATGTACACAATCCACTGTACTATACTGCACAGATAGTCAACTAAGGTTGTCATATTGCACAAAAGTATTTTTTTTTTGTCACAGTTTGCAGGCTTGAAAATGTACATGTTTGTGCCTCAGCACTAGCTGCCATACAATCCGTCCGGACTGTCCTGGGCCCAGAACTTAGGCCTTTTCTGTGTTCAGGGCCTTGACGGCCCTGTGGTAGAAGCAGTCCTTCAGTCTGTTTGTGTTAGCGGCCGGGGTCCTGTACCTCCTGTTCGAGGGCAGCCTGACAAAGTGTACGTGCCCAGGGTGGGTCGGGTCCCTGGAGATCTTGGAGGCCCTCCTGAGACAGCGTGTGTTGTACAGCTCCTCCAGAGAGGGGAGGGGGGCGCCGGTACATCACCAGTACATCACTACATCCTGTGTATACATCACTACATCCTGTATACATCACTACATCCTGTATACATCACTACATCCTGTGTGTACATCACTACATCCTGTGTGTACATCACTACATCCTGTGTATACATCACTACATCCTGTGTATACATCACTACATCCTGTGTATACATCACTACATCCTGTGTGTACATCACTACATCCTGTGTATACATCACTACATCCTGTGTATACATCACTACATCCTGTGTATACATCACTACATCCTGTGTATACATCACTACATCCTGTGTACATCACTACATCCTGTGATGGTGAGTGATCAACTAAAGCCCAATTTATACTTCTGTAGGCTACGGCGTAGGTTGACGCGCACCTCTCCAAAAATGTAACTACGCGGCAGTGCCTACGCAACCGTAAGCACTGTGATTGGTCCGCTTGGTAGCACATGATTCCGACTCTCTCGTAGGCCAAAATGCGGAAGCCATGACAGAAATGTAATTTACTTTTTCTGTAATTACTTATTAATAAAGATTCGAAAAATTATGATAACCATCGTATTATCTTAGTTTAATCTTTTCCTGTATAATAAGAAAGAAAAAAAGAAAAAAAAAGGCTATTGGTTAGTGACAACAACAACGAGCTGGGGGGTACTCCATCAACGTCACTAAAGGAAATTCCAGGCTTATTGATAGATAGATAGATAGATAGATAGATAGATAGATAGACTTTATTTGTCATTGCTACAGTACAGGTACCAAACAACGAAATTTAGGAGGGGAGGCTCCCCTGGTGCGACAGACAATTAGATCACTCTCTGAAGCGGCCGAAAGAAGCAGCCAGTGGATATGGATCAAGCGGAAGGACCCTTGCTGGGCTCAAAGAACAGCAACATGACCCGCTCACTAATCCCCCCCCTACCCCCACTCCCACTTGAGAACCCAGGTCAGAACCCTCCAGGAGGAGGGTGAACAAGGTATGCGGTCTGCTCTAGGCCTGACTCAGGGAAGAGGACACCCCTGCCTTGCATAGTCCCGTGGGCTGCGCCATTTAAACAACCAGGCAATTCTCATGATTGGGCATGGGACACAAGCTCAGGCTTGATCACCCTGTAGCTGGCCGCCTTAGATGAGGGTGTCTAGTGTTGAAAAGGCCGAAACACCCCATGATTCAAAGGTACTCTACTGATGATGTGTCCCGAAATTTAACATCCTTCCCATGTCTGAGATACAGCTCCCATGCCACTCTCAACATCAAGGCAAACCTCATGTGCGTACCATCCATTGGCACAATGGACAGTATAACATCACGTCCCGTGTTTCATAATTCACAGGTACCAAACAACGAAATTTAGGAGGGGAGGCTCCCCTGGTGTTTAGGAAAGGAAAAAGAAACACATTTTAGAAAGAGCATAGATGCATAAAATCACAAGAAGGTAAGGAGCTGGTTTACATCAATAAAGGCTATGTACACAATCCACTGTACTATACTGCACAGATAGTCAACTAGGGTTGTCATATTGCACAAGAAAGTATTTTTTCACATTATTTTAAAGTGTCACAGTTTGCAGGCTTGAAAATCTACATGTTTGTGCCTCAGCACTAGCTGCCATACAATCCGTCCGGACTGTCCTGGGCCCAGAACTTAGGCCTTTTCTGTGTTCAGGGCCTTGACGGCCCTGTGGTAGAAGCTGTTCTTCAGTCTGTTTGTCTTAGCGGCCGGGGTCCTGTACCTCCTGTTCGAGGGCAGCTTGACAAAGTGTTCGTGCCCAGGGTGGGTCGGGTCCTTGGAGATCTTGGAGGCCCTCCTGAGACAGCGTGTTTTGTACAGCTCCTCCAGAGAGGGGAGGGGGGCGCCGGTGATCTTCTGTGCTGTTCTCACGACTCTCTGTAGCTCG
This sequence comes from Nansenia antarctica, assembly GCF_963989245.1. Taxonomy (NCBI): domain Eukaryota; kingdom Metazoa; phylum Chordata; class Actinopteri; order Argentiniformes; family Microstomatidae; genus Nansenia; species Nansenia antarctica. Next base: position 30,088,011 of record NC_137675.1, on the reverse strand, counting down.
TTTCTCTCCGCTGTTGTGCAGCTGTGGAACCAGTTGGAGATGCCGAAGGTGAGGATGCTCTCCACTGCGCCGTGGTAGAAGGCCACCAGTATCTCCTTCTTGTTGTGTTGTTTCCTGAGGCATCTCAGGGTGTATAGCCGCTGTTGTGCCCTCTTGATGGTGCCTTTAGTGTTGTCCTTCCAGGCCAGGTCATCCCGCATGTTGTGTCCCAGGAATCGGAGGGTTGAGACTATCTCCACGCTCTCTCCGTCGATGAGCAGGGGCAGGATCTCGGACTTTTTCCTCCTGAAGTCTACGATGAATTCCTGGGTCTTTGACTTGTTTAGCAGCAGGTTGTTAACCTTGCACAGCTTGCTCAATTGCTCTACCTCATCCCTGTACGCCGCCTCGTCCCCCCCCCGAGATACATCCCACCACGGTGGTGTCGTCTGCAAACTTTACGATGTAGTTGCTGGGGTGGATGGGGGTGAAGTCGTGGGTGTAGAGGTTGTAGAGGATGGGGCTTAGCACGCAGCCCTGGGGTGACCCAGTGCTGAGGCTGAGGGCTGTGGAGGTGTGGGGGCCCACCCGCACCCTCTGGGGGCGGTCGGTCAGGAAGTCCTTGATCCACGCACATATAGAGTGTGATAGACCCAGGTCTAGTAGTTTGGTCACTAGCCTGTCTGGAAGGATGGTGTTAAAGGCGGAGCTGAAGTCCACGAAGAGCAGTCTCGCGTAGCTGTTTCCCCTCTCCAGGTGGGATAGAGTGGCGTGGAGAGTCGTCGCTATGGCGTCCTCTGTGGACCTGTGGGCTCTGTAGGCGAACTGGTATGGATCCAGGTTGGGCGGGAGGCGTGTGAGTATGTGGGCCCGGACTAGTTTCTCGAAGCACTTCATGATGATTGGTGTGAGTGCCACCGGGCGGTAGTCGTTTAGGCAGCTCACCGTGCTTTTCTTCGGGACTGGGATGATAGTTGAGGTTTTCAGGCAGGGTGGGACGGTGGCCTGGGACAGGGACTGGTTAAAGATGTTGGTGAAGACCCCGGCCAGCTGGTCGGCGCAGTCTCTCAGCACCCGTCCCAGGACGCCATCCGGCCCCGAGGCTTTCCTGGGGTCCACCGCCTTCAGTACGCGTCTCACCTCGTGCTCTGTGAGGGTGAGGCTGCTGAGAGCTGGAGAGAGTGGTGTCTGTGTTGTGGTTACCTCCGTTCGCCCCTCGTCGAACCGGGCGTAGAAGGTGTTCAGCTTTCCCGCCAGCAGGGGGTCGTCCTCTGCGGCTGTGAGCCTGTTGGCTCTGAAGTTTGTCATCTGCTGAACCCCCTGCCACATCCGCCTGGAGTCGTTGCTCAGGAGGCATTCCTCAATCTTATTCTGACAAGTCTTGCGAGACTTACCGTATATACAGTATATATAAAAAAATAAAAATAATCCTGGCTTATTATTGATAAATCTCGTAAGACATGTCAAAAATAAGCCTGGGTTTTCCTTTAAACAACATTGATGGAGTCAATGGGCGAGCAGTTTGTGGGGTTTGTGATAATCTGTGGGGTTTCTGACAACAAGCCAACTGTCCTATTGGTTCCTATTTGTTAAACGTTGGTTATTGCGTATTGGCTAAGACCATAACGATCGGACTACACACTGAACGGAGGAATCATACGCTGTCAGACAGGGTTCATGTTATCAAGGAAGCAACTTTTATTGTGGGAATGGTCACATATATAGGATCAGCTGGCTCAATCATTCATGTCACACAGCTGGTGTCAATCAACCAATTATGCCCCACTCACACTGGGATAGGGATGACTGGAGAGCACACTCATGTCAACACCCCCACTTGCTCTCACCTGACCAAGATGGAGAGAAAAATAAACAAATCAATTACAATCAGTAGCCTACAATTTCCATAACACTCTTTGGGGCTGTCATTCCATCAATCAAACAAACAAAAGCTGGCACTGATATTGTTCCTCTCCTGTGAAACAAGAATATACATCATCATCATCATTTACAAACAGTCTTCAGTTTTTCACTGGTATTCTCTTATAACACTTTGAAAAAAATAAAGCAAGAAAACCAAAACAAAAATTGACCGCTTGGTCCTTACTCACACTGATGTGGTTTCTCTCCCAAACATAACCTTTGTGAACCTAACCAATTTGTCCTTAGTTACTGGTTTGGTAAACACATCAGCCACCATTTGATCTGTGGGACAATATTGCAAACAGATCTGTCCATTCTGTACTGTAGACCTGATGAAATGGTACTTTATATCTATGTGTTTGCATCTTTGTCTGCGGACTGGGTTCTTAGCTAATGCAATCGTTCCCTGATTGTCCTCATGGACAATGGGTGGTGCATACTTGCATGCATCCATATGTGTCAACAGTTGAGTCAGGTGTAAACACTCTTGGGTGGTTGCAGCTAATGCCATGTACTCCGCCTCACATGTGGACAACGCCACCGTTGGTTGCTTTTTGGTCTTCCATGAGACCAATGGACCATTCTCATGTAGACTAACACAGTAACCTGTTGTGCTACGACGGTCTGTGACATCTGCTGCCCAGTCAGCATCACTGAAAGCCTGTAATCTCAAATCAGAGTTACACCTTTTGTAACACAACACTTTATCACTGGTGCCCATTAAGAACCTCAATACATGTTTGGCAGTGGCCCAAGTTCCTCGGTTGGTTTGGTAAAATACAAGGACAGTTTACTCACTATGAAACAAAGATCTGGCCTAGTACACATAGTCAGGTAGATGAGGCTACCGACGACCTCTCTGTACCGAGTGACATCACTCATTAATCCTGCCCCTTCAGTGTAATTGAGTGTCTGCTCACAAGGCGTCGATCGGGGTTTACAGTTCTGCATGTCAAACCTCTCTAGCATGTTCTTTACACACTGCTTTTGTGACATTGTTACACATCCATCACACTGTTCAAAATCGATTCCCAGGAAATGTGTCAATTTGCCCATATCTTTCATCTGAAATTTCTTTGAGAGCATCTCTTTTACAACATTCAGTGCATTCTCGTTACTGGCAGCATTAACCAAATCATCGACCCATATAATCATGATCACTTTCTCATGTTCCGTTTCTTTAGTATATACACAATGATCTGCAGGGTTTTGCACAAACTCATTCACCATTAGATAGTCGTGTAATAAATGGTTCCAATTTCGGCCAGACTGTTTTAGACCATACAGTGACTTCTCTAGTTTACACACCACTGTCTCTGTGCCAGATGTCTGCTCATAACCCTCTGGCTGTTCCATGTATATCTCACAATCTATCGGTGCATGAAGATAGGCAGTTTTGACATCCATTTGATGTAAAATCAAATTCTCCTGTGCTGCTTTTTGCATCAACACTCGAACACTGGTTAAATCGGCTGTGGGAGAAAAGGTCTCTTCATAGTCAACACCCCTTCTCTGACTGTAGCCTTTTGCAACATAGCGTGCTTTGTATTTTTCTGAACCATCTGCATTTTTCTTGATTGTATACACCCATCTACCCCCCACTGCAACTTTGCCCTGGGGTAAGTTAGTCAAAGTAAACGTACCATTCTCTCTCAATGATTGCATTTCGTCGTCCATAGCACTGACCCATTCTCTAGACTTGGGTGACTTCACTGCATCACTGTAGGTCAAAGGTACGTTACACAACATTTTGTAGCAGTAATCAATGTTTACCTGTGCCTGGTCCTGACTTCCTACTTCATAGACACGGTCCCCAAAATAATCAGGTCTCTTCCTCTCCCTGGGAGGATAGCGTGGAGACTCCTGTTTCTCCCTAGTCTGCACCTGTTCGGGCCTGGTCACAGGAATATGCTCTTCAGCTGTCTTTGGACTCGCGTCCCTTTGCTTAGTCGTGCTGGCCCTTTGTGGCACATCACAGTCCTCATCATCTATTGATATCTCAGCCTGTGTCTGCTGCTCACCCATCGTCTTTGGCATAAATCTGACCAGTCTGTGCTTCCTCACCTTTCCACTGTCAGGATAGAAAACCAGGTAAGCTGGGCTTTTCTTGTCATGCCCTACAAAGAAGCCCTTCTCACTCCTAGGGTCTTATCCCGTTTGTAGGCATAACACACCGTTCCAAACTTCTGCATCCTAGACATATTGGGACGTCTCCCTGTCAGCATCATGTAAGGTGTCTGTTTTGTGCGATTGTTAAAACACCTATTTCTCACTACAGATGCAGTCTGTACTGCATAAGGCCATAACACCTTGGGTAGCTTGCTCTCTAATAACATGCATCGAGCCATGTCAAAGAGAGTCCTAAACTGGCGTTCTGCAGTGCCATTCTGATGTGGCGAATATGGAGATGATGTCTCATGTCTGATACCATTTCTTCTCAGTAGCCCTTGGTACTCTTTCCCTGTAAATTCAGTACCATTATCTGACCTGATACGTCTGATCCTACCATACGGGGCGTTGTCAGCTATGAACTGCTCTGTCGCCTGTACAGTATCACTCTTGTGCTTAAGAAAGTAGAAAAACACAGTACTAGTATAGTCATCTGTGAACGAAAGTGCAAATCTATGTCCATCTATGGACACTGGGTCAATTGGACCCGCTAGGTCTGTGTGCACCAACTCTAGAGCATTTTTGGCCCTTCTATCAGGCTTCCTGTTGAAGCTCTGTACAAACTTTCCCCGAGTGCACACTTCACAGTTCAGGTTAGACTTATCAATTTTTCCCTTAATTGACATACCATCAACAACATTCTGGAGTTTCAGAACATCCTCAAAATTACAATGTCCTAGAATTTCATGCCATGTCTTTAGATCAAAACAGCTCTTACTTTGATCACATTGGTCATCCACTGTGGGCAAATAATATAGTCTATTATGCTCATGGATGTGAAATGCAGTACCGTCTCTGTGCTGTAGAATGTCTTCTCCTGTTCTGAAGATCACAGTTGCCCCAGTGTCTGTGGCTGCTCTCACCGAGAAGATGTCCTGGGGGAATGAGGGGATGTACAGCGCTCCTCGCAGCGTTGTAGTCAGTCGCCTCCCTCGGCTGTCCATCAAGCACACCTCCGCATCTCCTCTGCGCTCTGCGACCCCTTTGCTCCTCGTGCCGTCCGCCAGCTCCACGCAGTGCGTCTCGGCCTGGAAACCGTCATCGAACACCTTGAACCTGGCCAGGTCGGTGATAATATGCGCAGTCGCACCGGTGTCCACCATCAGGCCCCTCGTAACACTGCGTCCTGGCTTGTCCTTAGCCAGAAACGCGTAAGTGTTGTCATGACCACTCACTTGCTCGGACACCCCTCGCGCGTCGTCCTGGTCCGGTCTCCTTCTGCAGGCGGCTCCTTGATGTGTGGAGCTCCTACAGTGGTTACACCACACCTTGCGTCGACAGGTCCTTTTGATATGTCCCTTTTGGCCACATTTGTAGCACACAATGTCTGTTCGCTGTGCGCTCTGGCTACGTGCGCTTTGGGCGTTCTGGGCACCCCGGTCAGACAGGGCTTGGGCTCGCATAACATTGTCCTCCGACGCCGTTACGCGCATTTTCTCAGTGTCCTCAAAACTCCTGAGCTTAGTTTTAAACACAGAAAAAGGCATGGTCTCGTCACTCTGTGTGACATGTATCGCAAAGGGTTTAAATGACTCGGGCAGTCCTTTCAATACCAATGCCACAAGTAGGCTATCACTCAAAGTCTCATCTGCATTCCTCAGTGCAGTTATTGCCCTTTCTGCACGAATGATATAGTCGGTCACTGTTTCACTGTTAGACTTTTGCAGTGTGGTCAACTCTGTATAGAGACTTATAACCCTTGGCTTCCCTGAACTCGCATAATAATTGCGCAATATCTCTAGGGCTTTTCGTCCGTCATCTGGTGCGTCTCGCATTATGAGCGACAAACTTTTGTCATCTAGAAACTGAATGAGCTCTGCGTAAATCTCTGCATTTTTCTCCTCATCTTCTCTCAACTCCTGAGCCGAAGCTGTTAAGGGAAGGTCTGTTTTGAGAGTGTCTTTCAGTTTCTGTAGCCGGAGATGGCCCATGAACTTTGTTTCCCACAGTTCGTACCTTTCCTCATCTCCGTCAAACGCTAGTCGAGACCAACGCGAACTTCTTTCCGATTGTCTCGCCATGGTAGCACTCTGGGCCCATAACCTGTTAAACGTTGGTTATTGCGTATTGGCTAAGACCATAACGATCGGACTACACACTGAACGGAGGAATCATACGCTGTCAGACAGGGTTCATGTTATCAAGGAAGCAACTTTTATTGTGGGAATGGTCACATATATAGGATCAGCTGGCTCAATCATTCATGTCACACAGCTGGTGTCAATCAACCAATTATGCCCCACTCACACTGGGATAGGGATGACTGGAGAGCACACTCATGTCAACACTATTACTGTAAACGCTGCAAGGGACAGTAAACAACGACTGAGGCTGTGTTCGGAATAGCATACTAGCATACTACTCATACTAGATATGACGTAGATTTTGAGTATGCAGTGCGTTCACACTGTACAGTATGCGAGATTTGAGTATGCAAGGAATTTAGTATGCGAGCAATATTTCCGGGATAATTGAAGTCTGTTACGATGGACACTTTTGGCGTACTGCTTCCCCAAAATGCATTTCGCGTCCAGGGTTGCAGGGTTGCGTCCAGGGTTGCCAGATGGGGCGGGTTACCGCCGAATGGGCTACTTGATTTTGAGGTTATAGAAAGTTAAGGCTGTAAATTGTCAATCCCATCTGGCAACCCTGTGCGCTTTCAGCCTCGTCAAACTGCGTCATACAAACTTGTCATACAGCTGTTGTTTACATTGTCCGATAGCCTGGGAACCGAACGCTTGCAATAAACATCGTTTTTTGCACATATTTGAGTGTGCAGATGCTGCTTTTTTGCACTCTATTTGATACTCTTCAGTTGCAGCACCTCAGCTAAGTCTGATCACGGATGAGCGGTGGTATTTTCACTATACTGGGAATTAACATGGTGAAATGCATTCTTAGACAAGGCTACGTCGTCATAATTACAAATATGCCACTTGAAATGCATGAAATCCAAGTTTATTTGTGTCTTACACACATGTTCGCCTAGTATTTGACTGATTGTAACCCAATCACGAATGATCCCAGTCGCTTCAGACGGACAAGTTGGTTGTATTGTGCTTGCTGCAACACAAATTATGTTATTGTCATATATATTTATTTTAATCATGTTCTTTTACCAACTGCTATGACAACAATATAGTAAACTAGTTACTTGAGCTAGCTAAAGATATTGGCCCCCCAAATCATTTTACAACTTGTTGTGTGTGCTTCCTGCTTCTGAGTAGATTAGACGTGTTTCTCCCTCGCTCCTCTCATACCACTGCTTTCCTGCTTTTTTCTTGCTTCTTTTTTTATAGTTTTAACATTTTTTTATATAGCTTTTATTCCTACCATGCCTGCTATCTGTCAAAGTTGAGTGGATCTTTCAAAGAGAGTAGACCTATTGGAATATACTCTCCAGGGACGACTCTCCGCACTCGAGAATCGCTACGCTAATGGTTCTCCACCCACGCAAGCCTTTGAAGAGGATTTAAATCAAAATTCATACTTCCCAAAGCTAACGAGGCAGGTGACAGCTGCAAAATTCACTGGACAGATGAATTATCCCCCGAAACTACTGAAAAGCAGCCAACTGAAGTCCTCGTTAGCACCGTTAGCATCATTAGCAACAGGTAGGCCCGAGCCATAGGCTTGCATGACTAAACAGAGCCGAGATAGGAGTCTGAGACACCGGCCCGCGGAGCAAGCTGGCATGACTCCCAAGGCCCGAGATAAGAACATCAGAGTCACGCCAAGATTTCCCAGGCCTGGGAATCACGTGACTCCCCGGCCCCCCCCGGTGACTCCCCGGCCCGCAGGCATGAGCTCAAGGTCACCCCCTCCTTCTTCTACTTCTCTGTGTGATATGCAGCGGATGAAACAGACTTCACCTCCAAAAGATACTTTGTTGATTGGAGACTCGGCGATCAGAAACGTAAGAGGTAAAAAATTACATATCCACTGTCTTCCGAACCTAACGGCAGGGCTCGACATTAAAGCCTGATTTATACTCCTGCGTCGAATTTACGCACGGCTACGCCGTAGCCTACGCAAGGGCTCTCCAAGTTTATAGTTCTACGTTGGTCCGCGTCGCGTTGGTCGGTGTACGGCATAATAGCGATTTTTTTGTTGTTATGCTTGTTGTAAATAAAAGTTCTATGATCCATTGAAATGACATTAAACTAAGATAATACGATGGTTATCATAATTTTTCAAATCTTTATTAATGAGTAATTACAGAAACGGTAAATGACATTTCTGTCATGGCTTCCGCATTTTGGTCTACGAGAGAGTCTGAATCATGTGCTACCAAGCGGACCAATCACAGAGCTTACGGTTGCGTAGAAACTGACGCGTTCTTAAATTTTTGGAGATGTGCACGTCAACCTACGCCGTAGGCAAGGCGGGCCCACGCGGGACTACGCAAAGCTACAGCGTTGATTTTACGCAGAAGTCTAAATCGGCCTTAAGGCTTGTCCGCTTGTCCGGGACAAGTACATTGTGTACTTCCTCCTGCAGTTGTCCGATGGACAAGTCAAAACAAAAAAAGAAATCAATATGTATTAATATCTGCAAACATGAATTCCTCCTTCCGATCTGAATAGTAAAAAAAAATAGCAAGCAAAGCGATGCCGCGCCTCATTCTCGCTATTTCTGTTAAGCCACGGTGGCGAGGGGGCTCAAGGACACGACAACGGAGGCAGAATACTGTGAAGCCCCGTAGGGTATTTATTTACAGTGGAAAAACTGAAAGGATGAGTCCGGGGGTTTCAACCTGGCGGGCTGGCGGTAGTGGTTGGCGTGGGCTGTGGAGGAACAGAAAAACAGGGTAAGTCTCCACGGTAGGCCAGTACATAAGATATAAACGAATCACAAAGTTAGGCACGAGAGCAAAGTTCACGACTAGTCACAGAGGATACTTGCCAGGTCATTCTTAGGGAAGAACTGACGATGAATGAAGGGAGTCCAGGGTAGATGTAGCCAGAGGGTTGATTGGGAGTGGAGACAGGTGTGTTGGTTTGGCTGTGGCTGGATAACCCTCCAATCACCGGGAACGAGCTTCACCTGCGGCGGAGAGCACGCTGTGCTCGAGTTGTGGGGGCGGGTGCTCGAGCTGTGGGGGCGGGGGAGGGCGTGTGTGAAGGCCCAGCCGTAACAGGACCCCCCCCCGAGGGGGAGCCTCCTGGCGACCGGCCCGGAGCCTCCGGGTGGGCCCGATAGAAGTCCCTGAGGAGGACTGGGGACATGATCTGGGACCGGGGAATCCAGCTCCGTTCCTCTGGGCCATATCCTTCCCAGTCCACCAGGTACTGGAAACCCCGGCCACAGCGACGAACCCTGAGGATCTTCCTTACCGCCCACTGGGGGTGGCCATCCACCAACTGAGGAGGGGGCGGTGCAGGGGCTGGTGGCATCAGGTCGCTGGCGACATGGGGCTTAACCCGGGAGACGTGGAACACCGGGTGGATCCGACGGAGGGAGTGAGGGAGGACCAGCCGGATGGCAGCGGGGTTGATGACCCGGTCGATGGCGTAGGGGCCGATGTATCTCGACGCCAACTTCCGGGAGGGGACATTGAGGGGGAGATCCGCCGTGGAGAGCCAGACCCTCTGGCCCACCTGGTACACCGGAGCTGGAGTGCGACGACGGTTGGCGCTTCGGGTAGTTCGGGCGGTGGCCCGAAGCAAGGCCGAGCGTACGGAGGTCCAGACCCGACGACAGCGAAGGAGGTGTGCCTGGACCGATGGTACCGACGCTTCGCCCTCCTGGGTAGAAAGCAGGGGTGGCTGGTACCCCAAGGAGCACTCGAAGGGGGACCGGCCGGTGGCTTCATTTACCATGGCGTTCAGAGAGTACTCCACCCAGGGTAGGTCCTTGCTCCAGGAGGATGGATGGAGGGAGGACATGCAGCGGAGTGCCGACTCCAGGCTCTGGTTGGCTCTCTCCGCCTGCCCATTGGTCTGGGGATGGTAGCCGGAGGAGAGGCTGGTCGTGGCCCCAATCCCAGAACAGAAGGCCTGCCACACCTTGGATGTGAACTGGGGGCCACGGTCGGAAACCACATCCTGGGGAAGCCCGTAAAGGCGGAAGACGTGGGTGGTGAGTAGCTCTGCCGTCTCCGCCGAGGTCGGTAGCTTTGCCAGAGCTACCAACCGCACGGACTTGGAGAAGCGGTCCACGATGGTAAGGATGACCGTGTTGCCTAGAGACGGGGGAAGGCCGGTCACGAAGTCCATGGCGAGGTGGGACCACGGTCGACCGGGCACGGGTAGAGGCCGCAGCAGTCCTGAAGGCGGCCGGTGGGATGCCTTGCTGCGAGCGCAGGTAGGGCAGGCCGAGACGAACTCCCTGACGTTCGCGGCCATGGTGGACCACCAGAACCGCCGGCGCAGGAAGGACAGTGTGCGTAGGGCCCCAGGATGGCAGGCGAAGCGGCTGGCGTGGCCCCACTGCATCACCTTGGTCCTGACGGCGTCCGGGACGAAGAGACGGCCGGGGGACCCCGGTCGGGGATCTGGCTGGGTGCGCTGTGCAGCTCTGACCACCGCCTCGATCTCCAGGGTGACCACTCCAACGACCCGGGAGGATGGAACGATGGTGTCAGGAGTGGTGGGTTCCTCCTCTGCAGCATGGAGTCGAGAGAGGGAGTCCGCCTTGGCGTTCAGGGAGCCCGGACGGAACGTGAGGAGGAAGTTGAACCGCCCGAGGAACAGGGCCCAGCGTGCCTGACGGGAGTTCAACCGCCTGGCTGACTTGATGTAGGTCAGGTTCTTATGGTCCGACCAGACGGTGAAGGGGTGCTCTGCGCCCTCCAGCCAGTGCCGCCACTCGTGGAACGCCTCCACCACCGCCAGCAGCTCGCGGTTCCCGATGTCATAGTTGGCCTCGGCGGAGGTATAACGGCGGGAGTAGAAGGCGCAGGGGTGCACGGTCTGGTCCTCCGACTGTTGAGAGAGCACACCACCGACGCCTGTGTCTGAGGCGTCCACCTCCACAATGAAGGGCCTAGAGGGGTCTGGGTTTATCAGGACCGGCGCCGAGGTGAAGAGCCTCTTCAGTTCACTGAAGGCCGCGCTGGCTGCAGGTGTCCATGTGAACTGGCGCAGGGGGGAGGTGAGGGCAGTGAGGGGGGCGGCTACCCGGCTGAAGTCCCGGATGAATCGCCGGTAAAAGTTGGCAAAGCCGAGGAAGGACTGCAGCTGTTTCCGGGTGGTAGGTTGGCCCCACTCGACGACGGCCTGAGTCTTCTTGGGGTCAGGGCGAGTCAACCCACCCTCCACGATGAGACCCAGGAACTCCACAGAGTGAGTGTGGAAGGAGCATTTCTCAGCCTTAATAAAAAGGCGATTCTCCAGTAGGCGCTGGAGGACTAGGCGGACATGTTGGATGTGCTCCTCAGGGTTCCTGGAGAATACTAAGATGTCATCTAAGTAGAGGACGACAAAGATGTCCAGCATGTCCCTGAGGACGTCGTTCATGAGGGCCTGAAAGACAGAGGGGGCGTTAGTGAGACCGAAGGGCATGACGAGATACTCATAGTGGCCACGGGGGGTCTTGAACGCCGTCTTCCACTCGTCACCCTCACGAATCCGGACCAGATGGTAGGCGTTCCGGAGGTCCAGCTTAGTGAAGATGGTGGCCCCAAGGAGGGGCTCAAAGTTGGAGCTCATGAGGGGGAGAGGATAGGTGTTCCGGACGGTGATGGCATTGAGCTCACGGTAGTCAATGCATGGCCTGAGGGTTCCATCCTTCTTCTTAACGAAGAAAAACCCCGCTGCCACCGGGGAGTGTGATGGATGGATGAGCCCCTCAGCCAGACAGTCGGAGATGTAGGTGTCCATGGCTGCCTTCTCCGGGGGGGCAAGGTTGTAGAGGCGACTGACTGGAAGTTTGTTGCCAGGGCGGAGCTCGACGGCACAGTCGTAGGGCCGGTGAGGGGGCAGGGTGCGAGCACGCTCCTTGCTGAAGGCCTCTCCGAGGTCGTGGTAGACCTCTGGGATGGAGGAGAGGTCAGGGGGAGCCGGAGGCGGTCGCAGAGGCGATGAGGGGGTATGGGCGGCACGGAGGCACCGGGCGTAACATGCGGTACTCCAGCTCAGGATACGTCCCTCACCATAGCTGACATGGGGAATGTGGAGCTCGAGCCACGGTCGTCCCAGGATGAGCGGGGACTGGGGGGTCTTGAGGATGTAGAACCGGATCTCCTCCACATGGTTCCCAGAGACGGTCAAGGAGAGGGGTGTAGAGCGGTGGGTGAGAGGCCCCAGGCTGTGTCCGTCTAGGGCTGAGACGGAGAGGGGGGTCTCGAGGGCAACGAGGGGAATGGCAGCTGAGCGGGCCAGCTGGGCGTCCATGAAGTTCTCGTCTGCTCCCGAGTCAATGATGGCCTCGACCGTGAGGTTCTGCCCCTGCCAGGAGAGGGTGACAGAGAACCTGGCTGGGCTGGTGGTAGGTGGGGATTGAGAGACACGGCTCACCCGGATTCCCCCTTCGGGTGAGCCTGCCCTTTTGATAGGGACGGGCAGGTGTCACGGAGGTGTCCCTTCTCTCCACAGTAGAGGCACAGGCCCTGGGCCCTTCTCCTCTCCTTCTCCGCCGTGGTGAGGCGGGCTCGACCAAGCTGCATCGGCTCCTCGCCAGTGGATGGGGTGTAGGTCGACTCCCGTGCGGAGGAGGGGTTGGCTGTGACGATAGGGTCCTGGGGGCGTGGCGAGCTGGTCTGGTAGCGCCCTCTCTCTCTCCGACGCTCCCGGGAGCGCTCGTCAACGTCGATGGCTAGGGCCACTAGTTCGTCCAGGGTGGCGGGTCTGTCCCGGACGAGCTCGTCCTTGATGACCTCACTCAGCCCCTGGCGGAAAGCAGATCGCAGTGCCCTGTCATTCCATCCGCTTCCGGCTGCCAGGGTGCGAAACTCGGTAGAGTAGGCCGCCGCGGTCCGGTTCCCCTGGTGGAGTGACATCAGTCGCGCCCCGACCTCCTGTCCTGCAGTGGGGTGGTCGAAAACCCTCTTGAACTCCGTGAGGAAGGTAGCGTAGTCACCGAACAGGTCAGGGCGGGCGCAGAGGGTGGCCTGGACCCAATTCAGGGCGTCGCCGGTGGTGAGGTTGGTGATAAACGCCACCCGGGCTGCCGGCGACCAGAACTGGCTGGGCTGATGCGAGAACACCAACTCACACTGGAGGATGAAGCCTCGGAACTGGGCGAAGACTCCGTCGAAGGGGCGGGGGCTGGCTAGGTGGGGCTCCCGTGGCTGTCCAGTAGGTGGTGCCGGTAGCTGGGCAGGGTCAGGGAGAGCAGGGGGGGGGGCAAAGGCTGCGAGCGCGGCCACCTGTGCCGTAAGCGCTTGGGTCGTAGTGATGAGGTGCTGCATCTGGGTGGCGCAGTGCTCCTGGTTAGCCTCCTGGGTTGTAATGCGAGTGTTCAGGGCCTGGCACGCTGTAGCGGCCGCCTGGAGGAGGTGAGTGTGTTCAGCGAGGATTTGGATAGCCGTCGGACCGGATCCAGGGGTGGGAGATGGTGCCCGGTCCTTCGTGTCGTCTGAGCCCAATTGCATGGTCAGTTCTTCTGTTAAGCCACGGTGGCGAGGGGGCTCAAGGACACGACAACGGAGGCAGAATACTGTGAAGCCCCGTAGGGTATTTATTTACAGTGGAAAAACTGAAAGGATGAGTCCGGGGGTTTCAACCTGGCGGGCTGGCGGTAGTGGTTGGCGTGGGCTGTGGAGGAACAGAAAAACAGGGTAAGTCTCCACGGTAGGCCAGTACATAAGATATAAACGAATCACAAAGTTAGGCACGAGAGCAAAGTTCACGACTAGTCACAGAGGATACTTGCCAGGTCATTCTTAGGGAAGAACTGACGATGAATGAAGGGAGTCCAGGGTAGATGTAGCCAGAGGGTTGATTGGGAGTGGAGACAGGTGTGTTGGTTTGGCTGTGGCTGGATAACCCTCCAATCACCGGGAACGAGCTTCACCTGCGGCGGAGAGCACGCTGTGCTCGAGTTGTGGGGGCGGGTGCTCGAGCTGTGGGGGCGGGGGAGGGCGTGTGTGAAGGCCCAGCCGTAACAATTTCAGTCTCTCGTAGTTCGTTATCGTCATAGTTCGTAAATTCGCTCAGAGCGCCAGAGCGCACACTGCGTTCAACGTCATAAAGACGTGATTGGACAAAAGGCATTCCATGAGTGCTGATCAGATTCCAGAGCGAGTTTACGAACGCAGCCATAGTGTTGTGGGTCTCCTGTCACTAGTGCCATTCACGTGAACGCGTATTTGCTTCTTCTCAATGACGCTTATTTTCATGTACAGTAGTTCGATGCGATCGTATATTTTAGGTTTGAAGTTTTAAGACCAGCACATCGCAATACGAACTTCAGAATGACACTAATTATAGATTTCTCAATTTGAATATAGGATAGGCTACTATCCAAAAGCTAGCAAATAAGATTGCTTCCATTGGGGAGAGACTATAGTTACAATTTTTTTTGGTAAATATTCCTAGATATTCATCCCTTTTGTGGCCAATCTTAATCTAAAAGGGTTAGGGTTAGGGGTTACGTTTTTAAATAATTACAAAATATTGAATACATTTGAAAATTAAGGATACATCATTATCAAATCAATAGTAGTCAAATGTGTTATTTGCATACACATACACTCACTGGCCACTTCATTAGGCACACCTTGGGGTTGGACCGCCTCTTTTGCCTTCAGAACTGCCTTAATTCTTTGTGGCATAGATTCAACAAGGTGCTGGAAACATTCCTCAGAGATTTTGGTCCATATTGACACTATAATATCACGCAACAGCCCGTCTGGCACCAACAACCATGCCAGGTTGCCATCACCTTTATTTCCCATTCTGATGCTGGTTTGAACTTCAGCAGATCGTCTTGACCACGTCTACATGCCTAAATGCATTGAGTTGCTGCCACATGATTGGCTGGTTAGATATTTGCGTTAACAAGCAGTTGAAAAGGTGTACCTAATGAAGTGGCCGGTGAGAGTATAATATATTAATATTCATATTATTGCTTTTTCAAAATCTTTGGATTTGGACAAGTAACTTGAGCTCTCGGACAAGTAAAAGATAAGTTCACTTGTCCAAAGGACAAGTACCTGAAAAAGCTTAATGTCAAGCCCTGCCTAACGGTCTCAGAAATAACAAAAGATTTGGAAGAAACACTGTCTAAAAGCCACATGTAACACAAAGCGTCTTGTATTACATGTGGGACAAACCGATTCACGTAAAATGGGCTCAGTAGACTTGAGACGTGATTTCATGGAACTTTTCAATAGACTTGACAAGCTTAAGATTGAGACATTCATCTGTGGACCACTACCCACTGTTGACAGAGGTAACCTGGAATTCAGCCGGCTCCTAAGCCTTAACACGTGGCTCTCTGGTGCGTGCCAACTTAAAAGACTGAAATTCATTGACCACTGGAACATATTCTGGAGGCAGAGAGACCTATTCAAAAGAGATGGCCTCCACTTAAACAGATCGGGAGAATACCATTTAATGAACAACATACTCTTCAACCTCATAAACTCTGCTCCCCCTTCCCTCGATGCTCTTGAACCAACTGAAAGGCCTACAGAGCAGGATTCTTCAGACTCAGCACAGGCAGCTGATCTGCTCACAGTGGATAAACTCTCCCCACAGTCCTGCGACTCATCACAGCCTACAGTAAAGGGCCCTCCAAACTCATCACAGCTGGCTGAAATGCGCGCTGCAGATGACCTCTCAGTCTCCCCATGCGCTGAACTGCGCTCCACAGTCGCCAGGGCAAAACTAATCATTAGCCAACTCGTTGAACCCCCACTAAGGCGACGGTCCAGCCCCTTTTCTCTCCCCCCACCCTCCCTCCCTGCCCCCGACCCCCCAAACCACTCTACCCCAAACTCCCAGAGACACTCATCCACTGAGTCCACTGAGCTCTCCTTCCTCCAACTCACGCCGTTCCTGCCTTTCTCAGCTAGGTTAGAGAAAATGGAGAAGACAGGAGTAGAGCTCACCCCGAAAGCTGCTCCATCTCAGGCAACACTCCCTGTGACGCCAACCTCATCAACAATGCCAGCCTCATCAACAATACCCGTCGCCCTACCCCGCCACAGGATGCTATCTACAACACCCATCCCCATACCCCGGATGACACCCATAATCAGTTGATGCTCTAACAGTCCCTGCTTCCATAGAGTTGATACCATTGACATTCCTGATATAAAGCTGGGACTCTCAATTCTTGCTATCCCTGTTCATATCAGTAACAGAACAGTTAATTGCAAGTCTGAATGCTTTATACACCCCTCAAATTTAATTTCTGTACCCTGCCACACACAGCCCACACAGAGACCAAACACAAAACCACTCAAGCTAGCACTTTTCAATGCCAGATCCTTAGCTAATAAGTCTCTCTTAATCAACGACTTGATTAGCTCCTATGAACTAGATTTCTTATTTATCACTGAGACCTGGTTAGATAAAGATAACAAGACAACAATTCTTATTGAGTCAGCACCCCCCAATTTTAGAACCTTAGATGTCGTTAGATCCCACAAAAAAGGTGGTGGAATCGCCTCTTTCTTCCGAGACAGTTTTAACTGCAAACAGACATCCTTCGGGGAATTTTTATCATTTGAATATCTTTCAGTTGTTTTTAAATGTTCCACTCGAATTATTTTTATAATTTTATACAGACCACCCCAATACTCTACTAGCTTCTTTAATGAACTTACAGAGCTTCTCTCCATCATTACTACTGAATTTAATGGTCTGATCATTGCTGGTGATTTCAATATTCATGTAGATAACTCAGAGGACAACAAAGCCAAAGAACTCTCTGTTCTGTTAGATGTTTTTGAACTTCAACAACATGTGAACCTCCCTACTCATAATCGAGGTCACACTCTGGACCTTATCATCACCAAAGGCCTAGATATTTCAAATGTTGTTGTAACTGACATTGCCCTGTCTGACCACTGTATTCTTTGACATATCTATCTTTCCTGTTATTCAAACTATGTCTAAAACTATTTCCAAACGATATATCAATGAAAAGACCAGTGCACTGTTCACACAGGTCTTTTCTCTAGCCCCCCCCCCCCCCCCCCCCAACTTCTATTCCAACCTCAGTAAATGACCTTCTACACGATTTCAACTTAAAAATCACAAAAACCATTGATGATATTGCACCAATTAGATACAAATGCATCTCTGGTAAGCAAAAAGCTCCCTGGAGAACTGCCCCATCCGTAAAGACCCAAAAAAGAGAATGTCGTAAAGCAGAGCGCAGATGGAGAAAAACAAACCTTCAAGTCCACTATTTTTTAGCAATGAAATAGAAACCATTAGACAAGGCATTAGGTCTTCTGTGTCAGGCATGAAAAACATGTCCCCATTAACAACCCCAAATAGGGCGGACATAACGACCATGTCACAATTTAACACCATTGATTACAAGACCCTAGATAAAATCATGTCACGTCTTAAACCATCCACCTGTGCCCTTGATGTCCTGCCAACAAGCTTTTTAAAAAACATATTTAGCTGCATGGCAGGCGAACTAATACAAATAATTAACACCTCCCTTTCATCAGGAATCTTCCCTGAAGCCCTGAAAACTGCAGTTATTAAGCCTCTACTAAAAAAGAACGGCCTTGACCCATTTGTACTAAACAACTACAGACCCATATCAAACCTTCCCTGTACAAGACAAATTATTGAAATGGTTGCCCACGAACAACTTAGCAATTATTTGACCCTAAATGATCTCTTTGATGACTTTCAATCAGGCTTTCGCCCCCTACATAGCACTGAAACGGCCCTTATTAAGGTCCTTAATGACATTCGCGTAAACACAGACTCCGGAAAAATCTCAGTTTTGGTACTACTAGATCTTAGTGCTGCCTTTGACACTGTAGACCATGACATTCTAATAGATAGACTAAAAACCTGGGTAGGACTTTCGGGCACTGCCCTAAACTGGTTTAGATCCAACCTACAGGACAGAAGCTACTATGTCTCCATTGGCAACTTTGTATCTGACCAAATTAAAATGACATGTGGGGTTCCCCAAGGGTCAATCCTTGGCCCCCTTCTATTCAATCTCTACATGCTTCCATTGGGACACATCATAAAAAAGAACAAAATTGCCTACCACAACTATGCGGATGACACTCAAATCTACATAGCCCTCTCACCGAACGACTATAGTCCCATTGACAATCTCTGTAATTGCATTGAGCAAATAAACACCTGGATGACACAAAACTTCCCCCAACTAAACAAGGACAAAACAGAGGTAATTGTATTCGGTGCACCTGACAAAAGATCGAAAGTCAGTGCAAAACTTGATTCTCTCTCTCTTCAAACTAAAAAACAGGTCAGAAATCTTGGTGTAATTCTAGACTCCGATCTAAACTTCAACAGCCACATAAACTCGATAACTAAATCAGCCTACTATCACCTGAAAAACATAACAAGAATGAGAGGTTTCATGTCCAAGCAAGACCTTGAAAAACTCATCCATGCATTTGTTTCGAGTAGACTTGATCATTGTAATGGTCTACTAACAGGCCTATCTAAAGGAGCTGTTCGTAAATTGCAGCTCATCCAAAACGCCGCTGCTAGGGTCCTAACAAAAACAAAGAAATTTGAACACATTACACCAATCCTGAGATCCCTGCACTGGCTACCAGTCTCTCAGAGAATTTAATTCAAAATCCTCCTAATTACATACAAATCACAAAATGGTCTTGGACCAAAATACATATCAGATCTCCTCCCACCCTATATTCCCGCAAGGTCCCTAAGTTCAGCTGAGACAAATCAGCTAATAATTCCAAGAGTAAAAACAAAACACGGTGCAGCAGCTTTCAGTCACGCTGCTGCATGCTCCTGGAACAAACTCCCTGAAGAAATCAAACAGGCCCAAACCCTTAAAATATTTAAATCTAAGCTAAAAACCTTCATGTTTTGCACCAGTTATGATTAAACACAAACACTTCTATCAATGTATTTTTTCCATTAACTATTGTCTTTTTAAATGTTTTATCTATTTACTTCTTATATTTGCTTTTATTCATTGTAATTTTTATTTTCTTATGCTCCTCTTGCTGTATTTTTAAATAATGCATGTAAAGCACTTTGAATTGCCCCTGTTGTATGAAATGTGCTATACAAATAAACTTGCCTTGCCTTGCCTAATAATGTTACGATGTTTCTGTCGAACTCCGTAAGTGAAGGTATGTAATAATAATAATAATAATAATAACGTTATTTGTATAGCGCTTTTCCTGCAAACGTTGCAGCTCAAAGTGCTTTAATCATTATATAATCTTAATTTAATTATTTAAATGCAATATTAAAAGGATGGGTTTTTATAATCTTAATTTAATTATTTAGTCATTTAAAGGCAATATTAAAACGATGGGTTTTTAGTCTTTTTTTTTTAACCTTTATTTATACAGGTAAAAAAACAAACATTGAGCCCCAAGGGCTCATTTTCAAGTGTGACCTGTTCACAGGCATACAACATCCACCACAAACAAATACAATACAAAACCTGGCCTACATAGTCTAACACTAAACTAAAACTACATAGTCTAAAACTAAAACTAGTCTAAAACAGTCTAAGATAATCTAAAACTTTCCGTCAATATAGTCTAAAACTAAACTAAAACTACATAGTCTAAAACTAAAACTAGTCTAAAACAGTCTAAGATCATCTAAAACTAAACTAAAACTACAAAACCTAAAACTAGACAGCTAAAGAGCTAGGGGCAGGGAGGGGTCAGCAATGGGCAAAAGGGAGTGTCAACTCAATTGCAAGAACAAATCATGGACTCGCGCTGTATGTCTCTCAGCAAGAGCTTGAAACTGGAAAGAGGGATCAGATGAGACAGTTTCAGACTCTGCTGTAAAGAATTCCAAGAGGAAGGGGCTGCAAATGAGAACGTCCTTTTGCCTTTCATGGTCCGGACCAAGGGGATGGAGTATGTGATGATGTCCTGTGTGCGGAGGCCGTAGACGGATTGCTTGCGTGACAGGTGGTTAGAAAGGTAGGAGGGGAGCAGACCAAGGATGGATTTGTAAATGAAAATATACCAGTGAAGGGTTCGGCGGATAGAGAGAGATGACCAGTTAACCAGAGAGTATAGCACACAGTGATGCACTGTACGTGTTGACAGCCTGTTATAAACCTTAACGCGCCATGGTAAACTGCATCCAGATGTTGAAGAGAGGTAGCAGAGGCATTCATGTACAAGACATCACCGTAGTCAAAGAGAGGCAGAAAGGTGGCAGCAACCAGACGTTTTCTTGCAGCAGCTGAGAAACAATACTTGTTTCTAAAGAAAAAGCTTAGCTTCAATTTCAGTTTCTTTAGAAGGTTGTCTATGTGCAGTTGAAAAGAGAGGCTGTCGTCCAGTTGAATGCCAAGGTATTTGTAGTTTGGCACAAGCTCAATAGGTGACCCCTGACATGATACAATGTCAGGAAGAGCACTTGGCACCCGCTTGTTATTGGAAAAATGCATGACTTTGGTCTTCCCTGTATTCAACACCAGTCTGAGCTGAAACAGCTGGGACTGAAAGGGTGCGTTCGTAAATTCGATCTGAGAGCGCCGGAGCGCACACTGGGTTCAACGTCATAAAGGGACCAGGTAATTTGATTGGACAAGAGGCATTCCTTGAGTGCAGATCAGATTTCCAGGGCAAATTTACGAACGCAGCCGTAATAAAGCTAGGAACAGAAGACGGAAAAAATCGTCAGATCAGATATATAAACAGGTTATTTTGGGAAACTGGACACATTTTGGCAATATATGTGGTTACTTTCTCGCCTGAAAACATATTAAAACTTCATAAAATGACATGTTAACACCAAAAGTACATGTTTTAGCTAATGGAGGTTTAAAATGGAGGTTTAAATTCGCCGCCCCCGGCGAAATGCATTCTGGGAGGCAGTATTCAGTATATACTCATTGAGTATGCTAGTTGTTAGCAATTACTGAGTCTCCATAATATCTGGCCTGTCTGAGAGCGACAGCCCCTGCGACAGCCTCCTGACACAAAGACTCGTGACAACAAGACAAGGGAGTCTATCTGTGGGGAGTCCATCGAGGAAGGCCTGAGAGGAAGCCGGAAGCCAGGGTACTAAGTACCTTCTCTTCCAGTTGTTTGTAGTGTTGCTGCTGTCTTCTCAAGTCACTCCGGTCTATTGAGTGCGCTTAGCTACTCCTAGTTCTGTTGGTTCCTTAGCCCTCTTCCCCTCTACATACTTTTGCCACAATGTGCTTTCTCCCTATCCCTGTTCTTCTGACACTCAGGAGGACACCTAGATGCTACATCCCCCCTCGCAAACCTTCCAATCTCATCTACCCACCTCTTTCTACTGACCATGACTTTATCGCCGCAGGCGGTCTCTGGAATTGCCAGTCGGCGGTCCGGAAAGCTGACGCTATCTCAGCCTATGCATCTCTTATGGCCCTCAATTTCCTTGCTCTCACTGAAACCTGGATCACACCAGAAAACACAGCTACACCGGCAGCCCTCTCTGCCGCCTACTCCTTTTCTCATTCCCCTAGACCCTCTGGTCGAGGGGGAGGCACAGGACTCCTCATCTCGCCCAAGTGGTCACACACGGTCCTTCCCCTGGCACACTTGTCTACATCCTCCTTTGAATTTCATGCTGCTTTTGTCTCTTCCCCGGTCAAACTCCACATTGTTGTCATCTATCGCCCCCCAGGCCAACTCGGTGACTTCCTAGGCGAGATGGATGGCCTTCTCAGCTCTTTCCCTGATGATGGCACTCCGCTCGTACTACTAGGTGACTTCAATTTCCAATCTGAGAAGCTTCTCTCATCTGGAGTACTTGACCTTCTCCTCTCCTTCGGCCTTACCCTGTCCCCCTCTCCTCCGACTCATAAGGCAGGCAATCAGCTCGACCTTGTCTTCACCAGATCTTCCCACACCTCCAACCTTACCGTTACCCCTCTTCCAGTTTCTGATCACCACTTTATATCCTTCTCCCTTCCCCTCAAAACTTCCTCTTCCCTCTCAGCCTCTAACCACTTAAGACCCTCTCGTCGTAACCTACGTACCCTGTCCCCCAGCGCCCTCTCTTCTTCTGTCCTATCCTCCCTACCCTCTGTCGAATCCTTCTCCCTTCTATCCACTGATGCGGCATCCTCAACCCTCCTGTCCGCTCTCACCTCATCCTTCGACACCCTCTGTCCACTAACCTTGAAGCCAGCTCGATCCTCTCCTCGAGCTCCCTGGCTCTCTGAAACGCTACATGCTTGTAGACTAGAGCTCAGAGCAGCTGAGAGGAAATGGAGAAAAACTGGCCTTTCTGATGACCTTAACCTCTATCACTCTCTCCTTGCCAACTACGCCTCCTCGGCATCAGCTGCTAAAACATCCTACTATCATTCAAAAATGCATTCTTCTGCCTCTAATCCTAGAAAACTGTTCTCCACTTTCTCTTCACTCCTTAATCCACCTCCTCCCCCTCCTCCTTCCTCCCTGTCCGCCGATGACTTTGTCACCTACTTTGAAAAAAAGGTGGACGACATCAGCAGCACCTTTCTCCCCCCACCGCTCCCTCCTCCCACTAACAATGCTAACACTGTTCCCACTAACAATGCTAACACCCCTTCCAAACTCTCCCCTCGACACTCGATCTCTGGATTGTCATCTTTTTCCCCCCTCTCCCCCGATGAGATTCTCACACTTATCACATCAAAGCGGGCAACCACATGCCCTCTTGACCCCATCCCCTCCCCTCTTCTCCAATCCATTTCCGCCGACATCCTTCCTTACCTTACGACCCTAATCAACTCCTCCCTATCCACTGGATCTGTCCCAGCGGCCTTCAAAATAGCCAGAGTCAAGCCTCTCCTCAAGAAACCTACCCTTGACCCATCATCTGTCCACAATTACAGACCGGTATCCCTTCTCTCCTTCCCTTCCAAAACCCTTGAACGCGCGGCATCTAAACAACTGACTGACTATCTCCGGAAGATGGATCACTTAGACCCCATCAATCCGGCTTCAAGGCTGGGCATTCCACTGAGACTGCGCTCCTTGCTGTCACGGAAGCCCTCCACTCTGCCCAAGCTTCCTCCCTCTCCTCTGTTCTCATTCTCCTTGACCTGTCTGCTGCCTTCGACACAGTCAATCACCAGATCCTTCTCTCCATCCTCTCAGACCTGGGCATCTCTGGCACCGCACACTCCTGGTTTTCTTCCTACCTGGCGGGCCGCTCCTACCAGGTGACCTGGAGAGAATCGCTATCTTCTCCACGAACCCTCTCCACTGGAGTTCCCCAGGGTTCCGTCCTAGGGCCCCTACTCTTCTCCCTCTACACCAAGTCTCTTGGCTCGGTAATCTCTTCACATGGGCTCTCCTACCACAGCTACGCAGACGACACTCAACTCTTCCTGTCCTTCCCCCCGTCTGATGTACACGTGGCAACCCGTATCTCAGCATGTCTCGCTGACATTTCAACTTGGATGGCTGACCACCATCTCAAGCTCAATCTTAACAAGACCGAGCTCCTCTTCATCCCCGGGAAAGCCTGCCCTCTCCAAGACTTCTCCATCACAGTGGAGAACTCTACTGTAACCCCCTCCCTGACAGCCAAGAACCTTGGAGTGATCCTGGATAACCGACTATCCTGTGCGGAGAACATTGCAGCAACGGCTCGCTCCTGCAGATTCCTCCTCTACAACATCAGAAGGATACGACCATTCCTTACCAGAGAGGCAGCGCAACTCTTGACCCAGGCACTGGTCATCTCCCGCCTGGATTACTGCAATGTACTCCTGGCTGGGCTCCCCGCTTCAGCCATTAGACCTCTGCAGCTCATCCAGAATGCTGCTGCCCGGCTGGTATTCAACCTCCCCAAATACTCGCATGTCACCCCTCTCCTTCGCACCCTGCACTGGCTCCCGATAGCAGCTCGCATCAGATTCAAGACCCTGGTGCTTGCATACCAGGCAGCTAAAGGGACAGCCCCTGCCTACCTGAAGGAAATGGTAACCCCCCAAACCCCTGCCCGCTCACTCCGTTCCTCCACCTCGGCTGGCCGACTGGCCCCACCTCCTCTACACAGCAGTCGGGCTGCCCGATCACGTCTCTTCACAACACTGGCTCCCCGCTGGTGGAATGAGCTCCCCACGGCCGTCAGAACGGCAGAGTCACTACCCATCTTCCGTCGTAGACTGAAGACCCATCTCTTCAGGTTACATCTTAACTGCTCCTCCTGAGACATCTTCTGACCCTCACCACTACGTCTCCTAAAGACACCCGCTTTCCCCTCTACTGTGTCCCTAAGAACTTCTACTGCCCCCCTTGTACTGTTTCTCAGTTTCTCCAGTAAAAAAAAAAAAAAAAAAAAAAATTAGTAGAAGGCGATAATAGGGACAAGGTTTTTCCTTCTATCAGTGGCCCCGGGCCCGAGCTAGAGTACTCTTCCTGCAACGAATAGTGGACTGCTGATTCACATGCTTAGTATTCAAATGTATTGATTGTAAGTCGCTTTGGAATAAGGCGTCTGCTAAATGCCAAAAATGTAAATGTAAATGTAGTATGCAGTATGCTAGTATACCATTCCGAACACAGCCTGACGCTGCGTGCACACCAGGGACCGTGACCCACCGTTCTGGCGCAACCTGGTGGGATGGGCTTGACGTACTTCAACGTGCGATGCAGATGCAAAGCTCTACTCGTGTTGCTAGCGAAGTTTCCCACAGAAGTGGGGAAAAAAACGGCAGATAAGATATATAAACGGGTTATTTTGATAAAATGGACACATTTTGTGAATATATATGGTTACTTTCTCGCCTGAAAACATATAAAAACTTCATAAAATTACATATTAACACTTGTAGAGCCAAATTACAGATTGTAGCCAATGGCGGCCAAAATTGAGGATTTTACATCTGAGGCGAAAGCTCTGGGCAAGAAACTACTTCCGGTTTACTTCCGGTTGTTTTAACGGATCCAACGCAACGCAAAAGCTCAACTTTTTTGACTGATTAGCGCACCCTGACGGTCAAGAAACGCAATGCAGAGCAAGGCAACTGATCAACGCAACTGCCCCATTGAGATGAATGACTTCCGGTGCAACGCAATGGCCTGGTGTGCACGCAGCTCGAGTCAACTTTACCTATAATCATTAAACTACCTGGACAGGGGGGTTGAGGGGACGTGGCTGCCAGATGGGATAGGGAGGGGGGGCGGGGCCTTGACTAAATGGGTCAGGTTTGCTCAGCAAGGCTACTACTACGGGTGCGTTCGCAAATACGAGAGCGCCGGAGCGTACCCGGGGGGTGCTCTACGGTGGCCGACAAGGGCAAACGCGCTGCAAATACCGAAATGCGCTGCATATAGAGAAACGCGCTGCATATAGAGAAACCGACAAGGGCAAACGCGCTGCAAAGACCAAAACAAATACATTAACAGCAAACGCGCTGCAAATACAGAAACGCGCTGCAAATACAGAAACGATACAAAGTCAAAAACACATACAACCCCCGACAACACATGCAACAAGAAAACGCTACAACCCCCGACAACACATGCAACAAGAAAACGCTCCAACCCCCGACAACACATGCAACAAGAAAACGCTCCAACCCCCGACAACACATGCAACATGAAAACGCTGCAATTCAGTCAATGTCAAATTTGTCAAAATGTACATTCTGCCAAAATAACTGTCACCTCACCTTTGAATTGCGAAATGGTTGCGATATATTATGTACCACTGCATGACATCCTGGATGATCTTCTTTTTGTCACCCACACAAACAGGGTACTGAAAGCAACCAGCAGTCTGCAACATGCTGGAATGTCTGTCAACTAGTACAACTAGTTCGTCCAGCGTAGCTGCGTTGGATATCTAGGGTAGACAACAATCATCATAAACATAAAGAGAAAGTGACTAAATGAGCTTTGTTAATATACAGTACCAACCTACCTCAAGCAGGGAAGCTCTAATGGTGTCGTCCGTTACATCTTCAACCATGGCTACAGTGTCGGTGTTTGTTCCTGTGAGGTGCTCGTAGAGCATCTTGGACAGGAAGCGAGGACCTGGACCACCATGAACTATCGAGGTTGCAATCATCCTTCCAGTGTGAAAGTACTCATCATCTCTTGCAGCTGTTGATCATTTTTGTTCAATTAGTACCACATTAACCAACATTATACAACAGTTAGTTCCGACCAACTAATTTGATTGGTCAAGAGGCATTCCATGAGTGCTGATATTCAGTTTAACAGCACTGGGACTTTTTAAGTATATATATTTATATCACTCCGCTGCCCATAAATAGAATGTTCAGGTTACATCAATAGTCGGTATCAAACTATCACATTTCTATTATCAAAGAACACAATAAATGGAAACATACAGATAGTAGTAAAAGATACAAAGTAGCCTAGTCATAGTAGCCTATGTGCGTACCTACGACCAAACAGCAGCCGTGCTGACATACAGTATAACATCACTCCCTCTCGTGTGATATTGCCAAAGTAGCCACATTCTTAAATGTGTAAGAGATTCCATTTTCACTTGGAATAGCAGCTCCTGCATTTCCAGTGTGAAGCACAACTTGAACTTGCGGAAATGTAATGTGTAATTATTTATTTTTTAATAAGAGTTACATTCTGAACTAGAAAAACCGCATAGCGGATGAATGCCTCCGCCCATTAACAAACATCGTACGGACGTACATACGGACAACCCGAATCCATAATGCCGCCCTCCAGGCTATCCGCCTGGCGGTGGCATAAACATGATTACCTGCACTGTCAAACGTCAGAAATCTCCTGTCCTCTGGGCCATCAAAGATTCTTCGCGTTCTCAGGCTGTTCATTAGGAGGGTCAGGAACTCGCGCTTGGGACCACCAGTGTCCACTCCTTCCTCATATCGCCCCTCATCATCAGTAAACTTCACTATTATGTCATGAGATGGGTCATATGAAGCACGTTTGAAGCCGCGGACTGCTCCGTCCCACACATTGGCTCTGTTAATATTGAACCTGCTCCAAGATGTTTTTATTATCTTTGCTGAGAGTTCAGAAACAATGTCTGCAGCAGTCAAGTCCTCTGTGCTGTAAAAGAAGATGTGGTGTACTATGATTTCAAATAATAAAGCCACAAATAACACAAGTTATTAATTATTAGTAATTCATACCGTTCCTCTGCAGTGTGCTCCTTCTTTGCAGTGTGCTCCTTGTCTTCTTCTGGCTCTGGATATACCCCTACGGATACACCACGTCATTAAACCCCTAGAGGGCGCAGTTTAGCTCTATTTTAGACTTTCAGGAAAGTAGGCTTCCATACTGAAAACTATTGCATTAGTATTCCCAAAGGTGTGTTGTACCCCATATTCTGCAAACAAACTCAAATACAATCATCATGTCTACTCACTGTTGCCTTCAGGTGCTGCCAAAAACTGTACATTTTTGCCACATGAGCCACAGAAGCCACAGAAGATCCCCAGATCTTGGCCACAGAAAGGACAAAACATGGCAGCCTGGAAGACAGGCATTGATATGGTTTATTATTTAATATTAACACAATTATAGTATTAACATTAATACTAACACAATTATAGTATGGAACCCCAGCCAGGCTGATAACCCTCCGTCGCGGGAGGGGAGAGTGCCTCAGTCGGCTGTGAATTCCCAATAAAGAATCCCTCCACTGCACAAGCTTCTACGAACCCTTCGTAGGGTGTAGGGCATAGAATGAGCCCTTCGGTTTAAAATACAGCACATGTTATCTGCAGACATAAATAAGAAATATAATATGTACCTTTTATGTCGCCTCTTCACTCCACAACCTCTTCAGAACTGCTTTTCGGAACTTCTTCAAAAACACGTCTCCGGTCCGTTCCACTTATCGTTCCCCCCCAGAACACTTCCGTTGTGAGAACACTTCCGTTGTGTTGTGAGAACACTTCCGTTGTGTTGTGAATTGAATTGCAGCGTTTTCTACACTTCCGTTGTGTTGTGAGAACACTTCCGTTGTGTTGTGAACTGAATTGCAGCGTTTTCTTGTTGCATGTGTTGTCGGGGGTTGGAGCGTTTTCTTGTTGCATGTGTTGTCGGGGGTTGGAGCATTTTCTTGTTGCATGTGTTGTCGGGGGTTGTATGTGTTTTTGACTTTGTATCGTTTCTGTATTTGCAGCGCGTTTCTGTATTTGCAGCACGTTTGCTGTTAATGTATTTGTTTTGGTCTTTGCAGCGCGTTTGCCCTTGTCGGTTTCTCTATATGCAGCGCGTTTCTCTATATGCAGCGCGTTTCGGTATTTGCAGCGCGTTTGCCCTTGTCGGTTTCTCTATATGCAGCGCGTTTCTCTATATGCAGCGCGTTTCGGTATTTGCAGCGCGTTTGCCCTTGTCGGCCACCGTAGCTCTCTGACCGTTCCAGAGTGTATTTACGAACGTGCGCTCTATGTGTAACTTAAGCCTGATTTATACTCCTGCGTCGAATTTACGCGCAGCTACGCCGTAGCCTACGCGAGGGCTCTCCAAGTGTATAGTTCTACGTTGGTCCGCGGACCGCGTCGCGTTGGTCGGTGTACTCATAGCGGCATAATAGCGATCAAAAAACGTATTTTCTCGCATTTACGAGAGTCGGAATGTGACGCTACCAAGCGGACCAATCATAGTTCTTATAGATAATTTAACATTAAATATGTCTATCATAAATATAATTTAAACCCAACGAACAGCCATGGGGCTCCCTGTAACTAATAATTTATTTCTAAATAAACAGGATTGTACATCTCGTAAATGTGAATCGCGCTCAGGAAGGCTGTGCCTGACGCTTCCATAGGGCGCTCCGTTGGAACGGTGTACTCAAAGCGGCATATAGCGATCTTTTTGTTGTTATGCTTGTTGTAAATAAAAGTTCTATGATACATTGAAATGACATTAAACTAAGATAATACGATGGTTATCATAATTTTTCAAATCTTTATTAATAAGTAATTACAGAAAAAGTAAATGACATTTCTGTCATGGCTTCCGCATTTTGGTCTACGAGAGAGTCGGAATCATGTGCTACCAAGCGGACCAATCACAGAGCTTACGGTTGCGTAGAAACTGACGCGTTCTTACATTTTTGGAGATGTGCACGTCAACCTACGCCGTAGGCAAGGCGGGCCCACGCGGGACTACGCAAGGCTATGGCGTTGATTTTACGCAGAAGTCTAAATCGGCCTTAACTGGGGGGCTATTGGTTAGAGCATAATAGGAATTATTTATATATGTCCGATGATGTCCCATTATAAGGGAGAGGGAGAGAGAGGGAGAAAGAGGGAGAGAGAGTGATAGAGTTACAGATAGAGAGAGAGAGAGAGAGTGTGTGTGTGTGAGAGAGAGAGGGAGAGAGAAAGAGAAAGTGATAGAGTGACAGAAAGAGAAAGAGAGAGAGAGAGAAAAAAAAAGAGAGAGAGAGAGAGTGAGAGAACGAACTGTAATTATTTTCCGATGTTTAATTTTACTTACACTTCCCATGCATACCCAGTGAGCAATTTTACGTTGATTAGACGTCTAAACAACGTCTAAATGGCCCGTAGACGTCTAGGCCAAATCGAGGCTAAATATCGGCCATATTGGATATTTAAAAAACGTCTATGTTTAGACGTTGAAATGCCGTTGAAACATAGACGTTGTTTCCCTTTCTATGTTTCAACGGCATTTCAACGTCTAAACATAGACGTTGTTTCAATTTCCAAGTTAGCCTAAATTTAGCTTAATTATAACCTAGACATTGAAACACCGATGTTTGAACCTCTAGGCTAAAACAAAGCCTGATGGAGGTGAAATTGAAACGACTGTTTCTATAGGCATTTCAACGGCAGACTATATATAGCTGTTGAAATGCAGTTTAAACAGACGTTTCAATTTCCAATTTCACATCAATTTAGCTTTGTTATAGCCTAGCCCTAGACGTTTAAACACTTAGTATAAGTAGACAAATACAATTTTCATGAGTAATAAGTAAATTATGACAAGGAAATATGAATAGGAACATGTATTTATTTAGGGAAATAGTCAATACGAAATATAAATAAGGAAATAAGAATATTAAATATTAAATATTAACAATGAAATAGGAACATTACATACAACATAATAGTATTTATTAACAGTTAGGGTGACAACATTTAGGTTGGGTTATTCTTTCTGTAGCCAGCACCGCCGTTCTGCCTGGGGCCCGTTCTGCTTGTCTGGCGTGTGCGGAGAACATAAACACAAGTCAGTTGCACAAAAACGTATCTAACAAACGAGCGCTTGCTATAAACAGTTAGTCTACCACGTAGGTAGATAGTCAGCGCTGGATAATCACATTTTCACCACCTACCTGAAATTCAACTGTCGAGTCTATATAATTATTTCTCTTTCGGTAACCAGGTAACCAACTCCTGCGCACTTCACTTCTTCAAACTGTCTGCCCTTGTCTCTCTGCTCAACTCGACCGGTCGATTTTTGAATTTAAACGTCTCGCCGAACAACCAATGAAATAGACAGAACATCTGAAATGGGTGGGACTTCCATATGAAACAGCCAATCGTGTTCATTGGGTGAACCGTGAAGCTGCAAAGCACTTGTCATGTTTACTCGACGTCATATGACAGGAGGGACATTTATTTTATTTTATTTAACGATGTCAATGTATCTACCGGTATATATATATATATATATATATATATATATATATATATGACACTCTTATAAATTGAAAGTGACCAATTACAAACATTGAAATTAACAATATTGTATTCATTACATTGGCAACACTTCATGACCAATATGTGTCATGACAGGCACAGCCTTATTCAGTAAAGTCAGTAGGCTATTGTTGGACAAAATATTTGAAACAGACACTCAACTAAACATAATAAACCAACAAAGTTTTGTATTGGTCTAGTTGTTTTGACCTGTTATAGCCTACTGAATTGTAATGCATTTAAGATAAGTAGAAAATATGTTTAGACACAGACCGCATTTAGCTGGGTTAAAGGACAGCGATGTATAGACGCAATTTAAACCACCACTTCCGCATGAATAACTATGCTAGACTACATGGAATCTCAGACTAAATGACGGTCTGGTACATATTTTGACAATCTACAGGCGTTTAGGGTATTAATTTAAACTCAACGTGCTGCTAGACTAAAACAGGTTTAGACACAGACCGCATTTATCTGGGTTAAAGGACAGCGACGTATAGGCGCAATTTAAACCACCACTTCCGCATGAATAACTATGCTAGACTACATGGAATCTCATACTACATGACGTCTGGGACGTATTCTGACAGTTTAGAGGGGTTTAATAACGGTTTTCATGCATTTAAGTAGAAAATATAGCCGTAATATAGCTGGTTTATATTGGTTTATATTGTAGACGCGAGGTTGAAAAGACGTCTATTGCTCACTGGGTACCCATGAACGTCAATACTGACATTAATAGTTGACGACATTAAAGCTCATTGAATGTCTGATATGACAGCCACAGGCGAAGGTAAACCTACCTGTGTGCCGATTGGCGCAAATGTCGCGTCATGTGACAATGCTTCTCATTTACATGGCCAGGTATGGTGAGTGTGTGGTTTCCTCACCAAGCCCGCAACATTTCATGGAGTTTGAAAGTTTATCCCAAATCCCTCTGTCTCACCGTCGCTACAAGACATCAGGAGAGGGACTTTGCACCTGTTGATTTCGGCAACTCGGCAAGTAGAAGACAGGTAAGCCCGTGGAGGACCTGTCTGTCTCACACAGGTGAAACAAACGACGAGAGGAGTTGCGCAAGTGTACTTTAGTGACATGGGGGGGTTGGCGTTGGTCAACTTAATAACCATGTAGGGTTAGGGTTAAGCCTAACCTTGTGTTTTAGTACCCCTTTGTTTGTAATTCTGAAAAGTGGTTCGGGTTCGCCTGTTTTAAGGTTTTACTTTAAAACAGTAGCACGTTAAAATAGAGAGATAGTCACCTGGAAACAGGTAAAGCCAGACGGACGGGTGACATTCCAGAAGAAACTCTCCGTGTGTGCAACTTGACGCGCCGATGTCAAGTGTTGGATCAATATTGACTTTGACCCCAAAATATGGTCTTTGACCAAATCGAATGGTACATTTGACATAAGAGACACGTTATGGGGTCCACAGCACCCTTTACATGTTCACAATG
Source organism: Nansenia antarctica (assembly GCF_963989245.1). Classification (NCBI taxonomy): domain Eukaryota; kingdom Metazoa; phylum Chordata; class Actinopteri; order Argentiniformes; family Microstomatidae; genus Nansenia; species Nansenia antarctica. The sequence goes on along the minus strand of NC_137675.1, from coordinate 30,055,743 downwards.
AACTAATACGGTAAACACGCATAGTATCGGTACTGTTTCAACTAGGGCTGCGTTCGTCCATTCGCTCTGAGAGCGCCGGAGCGCACACTGGGTTCAACGTCGTAAACGTAAAGGGACCATGTCACTTGATTGGACAAGAGCTATTCCGTGAGTGCTGTTTGTGTATGGTATGATGCAGCAATGATGACAGAGACAATGTATCAAGTTCAGCCATGTAATATCAAAGTGAGGGGAACAAGCACCTACACACGGGTCATGCAGAAAACAACAAACAAGTCGACAGCCGATGGCATCGATCTAAGTAGACCCGTAACATCCTCCTTTTCCAAGTGAACACAAACACCTTAGAACTTAGTGCAAAAGTAATCTAGTACAAGAATAACAAAAGTTTGTTCTTATATCAAAATGTAACAACAGTCTCTGTTAACTTCTGTATTCTCTGTGTCTTTCCTTTATTATTTTTTATGGCAACAGCCCTATATAGTTTAGGTTACAAATTGAGTCTCACAGGTGGCTTAGACAGCCGTCCAGCCCTAGTGTATGCGCGTCCCTCAAATGGTGCTGTGCCAATTGGACTAGGTGAGGTCCTAGGTGTGAACCTGACAGGGCTCGGCTCTGCAGCGGTACTCTCTGGCACAGGGTCATTCTCTTCGTAGGCCGGAGTAGCAGTCGGCTCGGCTACTCTGAGGTCCACCCTGTTGCGTCGATAGAGGGAACCGTCGACATCCACCAGGTACGATCTCGGTGCAACCCTGCGGAGGCAGGTCCCAGCCCTCCAGAGGCCAGTGTTGTCACTAGGCAGGGGCTTCATTCGGACGGTTTCCCCGACTGCCAGCTCTGGCAGGTCCCGGGCGGACCGGTCATAGAAAGACTTGGCAAGCTGCTTCCGGTGGCGCAGCTTTTCAGTGACTCCTACCACAACGACTGGTTCCAGCAGCTTGTTTGTCACTGGAATAGAAGTCTTCAGCTGACGAGACATGAGACGTTGTGCCGGGCTGCTGTCCATGCTTTCGGTGGGAGTATTTCTCCAGTGTAGTATGGCCTTCCAGGGGTCTTCACTGTCACGCATAGCCTTGCGCAGCAGATTCTTTGCAATCTTGACGGCCGACTCTGCCTTGCCGTCTGCTTTCGGGTGCCTTGGAGAGGAGGTCACATGCTCAAACTCCCATTCAGAGGCAAAACGTGAGAACTGAGAGGTAAATTGTGGGCCATTGTCTGTGATGACCCTCTCTGGCTGGCTATGCCGAGCGAACTGTGCCTTATATCGCTTGATGACTGTCTCTGCAGATAAGTCAGGGAGAAGCTCAACTTCGCAAAAGTCAGAATAGTGGTCGACTATAATAAGATAGTCCTTCTGCCTATGACTGAACAGGTCCATGCTCAGAATTTGCCACGGCCTGGTGGGCAGTTCATGTGAGAGCATGGTCTCCTTCTGCTGTTTGTGAGCATACTCATTGCAGGTTGAGCAGGTGCCCACAAAGTCCTTTATCTCTGCCTGCATGTTCGGCCAGTACAATGTCTCTCGAGCATGTCGGTAGCATGCGTCTCCTCCTGTGTGACTTGAATGAATGCGCGTAAGCATCTCTGGGCGTAGTGATTTTGGGATGATGACTTTCTGCCCCCGGAATAGAACACCGTTCTGTACACTGACTTCATCTCTGTAAGGCCAGTATTCTCTGGTAATGAGAGGTGCTTCTTCTCTCACATCTTGCCAGCCTATGAGAACTGTGGACTTAAATGCCTGCAGGCATTCATCTCGGTCAGTGTGCAGCCTGATTTGTTCGAGACGCTGGTCACTTACATTCAAGTAGTCTGCCTGGTTCACATGCTGTATCTCCTCTTGCTCTTGTTGCAGGGAGCAGATAGCGTGCCGCTGGTAGGCTGTTCCTCTGCCGGTGCATCCTGCTGTTGCTCTGCTGAGCGTGTCGCTGATGAACATTTCAGGCCCTGGTTTGTAGATAACCGTCAGACTGTAGTTCTGTAAGGTCATGAGCATGCTCTGAAGCCTCTTGGGAGCGTTGAGGAGAGGTTTGCTGAAAATGGAGATTAGGTCTTATGGTCTGTCTCCGCTGTGATCAGGTCGCGGCCATATAGATAGTGGTGAAACCTCTGACAGGCGAAGACGATGCTGAGACACTCTTTCTCGATCTGTGCGTAGTTCTTTTCTGTAGGGGTAAGAGCTCTCGAAGCGAACGCGATGGGCTGTCCTTCCTGCATGAGGCAGCATCCGAGACCATTCTGGCTGGCGTCGCTCTGGACTGTGATTGGCTTGGTCACATGATAGTAGCGCAGGACAGGCATGGTTGTAGCCAGAGACTTGAGTTCTTGAACTGCCGCCTTGTGTTTGGGTAGCCAATGCCAGGGGGTTTCCTTGTCCAGCAAGCGTCGCAACGGCTCGCAGACACTTGATAAGTGTGGCATGAATTTGGCCAAGTAGTTGGCAAAGCCAATTAGACGCTGCACCCCTTTTGCGTCAGTTGGATTGGTCATTTCGATGATGGCCCTTACCTTCTCTGGGTCAGGCTTCAGCCCTGTAGATGAGAGGATGTGGCCGTGAAACTGGACCTCAGCTACTTTGAACTGCAGCTTCTTCAACCCTAGCTGCAGCTTGACCTCACGGCAGCGTTCCATCAGTGCCAAAAGCTTGACATCATGGTCACTCTCAGCCTCTTTGTCTGTGTCCCCACAGCCCACAACCAGGATGTCGTCCGCAATGGGCTCGATGCCCTTGAGTCCAGCCAGGAGCTCATGTTGTTTTCGCTGATACACCTCGGGTGCCACAGACACTCCGAATGGTAGCTTAAGCCAGCGTTTCCTCCCCCAGGGGGTCCAGAATGTGGTCATGAGGCTGCTCTCGTAGTCAAGTCTGCATTGTAGAAATGCATCTCGGGCATCCACTAAGGTGAATACTCTTGCCTTCGGTAATTTGTACAGGACATCATCCAGAGTAGGCATGATGTAATGAGAGCGCTTTAGGGCCTTGTTCAGGAATTTAGGATCTATACATAGTCTGAGCTTGTCTGTTTTTTTTACAATAACCATGTTGCTGATCCAATCAGTTGGGTCTGTGACCGGCGTCATGTGGCCGTCAGCCTCGTACTTGTCCAGCTGGGCTTTGACTGCTGCTTTCATTGCAATGGGAACATTGCGAGGGGCACATTGAACTGTAGGAACCCTGGGATCTAGGTCAAAGTGGACCTCCCCGGGTAGAGATTCCACAGGTGAGTTGAATATCACTGTATTTGTTAGTCAGCTGCTCCTTGGTTAGGGCTCCAGGCTGTGCATGTTCCACTTTTAGTACGTCCTCAGGGATTGTGAACTGCATGAGACCTAGGCGTTCGCAGGTAGAGCCTGACAGGAGAGGATTTTGACTAGTCTTAACTATTTCAAATGAGAGCTTGTATGTTTGACCTCTTACTCTACTCTACTTCTGTCTCAAAGATGCCTATGGAGCTCAGTGTTTCCCCGGAGTACAGCTTTAGTCTAGCCTCACTTGGGCGAAGTGGTGCGTTGGGTGCCAGCCTTTTCTTGTCGTGAAGGCTCATTACATTGCATGTCGCTCCAGAGTCCAACTGACATTGCTGTGGCTTGTTGTGAAAACGTAATGTTACAAACCATTTCTTCCCTTTGGCTTGCACTGCACCAATTGACTCATGCATGTATACGTCTTCCTCACTGTTTTGTTCTGAGCTCTCAGCTGTATTTTCCATGCAGTGTATCTTTCCCTCAGTGGGTCTTTTGCTTTTTTTACACACTTTAGCAAAGTGATTATTTACTCCACATGATTTGCATTGTTTTCCGAATGCTGGGCAGTGATCTCTGCCCCTTGCATGCGAGTTGCCACAGTATTTTATTTATATGTATAGCCTGCGTCTACAGCTCTGGGTGAATTGCTCTGCCTTCATTGGTTTTGCCTGGATTGTTGCCTAGCAACGGCGAGCACCGCTTCTACGTGCAGAGGACTCGCTATCTCCATCGCTCTCATACGAATGTCTGTCTGCTCCGTTGCGCGGCACATATCAATTGCTGTGATCAACGTCAGTTGCTTTTCTCTCGTTACCAACACCCAGTACAATTTTGTCACGAATCATCTCATCTCTTAACTGTCCGTACTCACAGGTTGCTGCCCTTTCTCTCAGCCTGGTCACAAAACCGTCTATATATTCTCCTTCCTCCTGTTTGCAGCTCCCGAAGACGTACCTTTCATATATTGTGTTTTTGGTAGGTTTGAAATACTTCTCCAACGCGGCCAGTATGACCGCAGCATCCCCCTGATCCTCTTCGGAAAGATTTAAGTTGTGACGGTATATGTCTGCATTCACTTCCCATCACGGTCCTCAGAGTTGCAGCCTGGATTTTCTTGTCCTTTTCAGCTATGCCAGTAACGATGACATAGTCCTCATATTCGGCCCGGAATATGTCCCAATTGACGCTCCAATCGCCCGTGAAGCTCATGGGTGAAGGGGGTGGAAAAGTAAAGGTTGCCATGCTAGCTATCGTTGCTCGCTGACTTGTCTCGTCTTCTAAAGTATCCGAATCACTTGATTCCGATCCTGACATAGGCTACTCTACCTGTACTCACTTAATATTATCTAATATTCAGCTAACGTGAGTTCAGCAGCTTCTGACACCATGTTTGTGTATGGTATGATGCAGCAATGATGACAGAGACAATGTATCAAGTTCAGCCATGTAATATCAAAGTGAAGGGAACAAGCACCTACACACGGGTCATGCAGAAAACAATAAACAAGTCGATAGCCGATGGCATCGATCTAAGTAGACCCGTAACAAGTGCTGATCACATTCCAGAGCGAATTTACGAACGCAGCCTTCGTTTCAGCCCTGGTATTTACTGTCCAAACAACGTTACTCATCCTGCGAGGAGCGGCCCCAGGGGTCTGGCTAGCACCCTAGCACCTAACCCTAACCCTAACCCTAACCCTAGTTTTCCAACATGTACCGTAACCGTAACATATATATTTTTAAACGGCTCAAGAAACATGAAGTGTCCCAGCACCTCTCCTCCAGTCTGCCAGTCTTTCTGTAGCTTTGATCGTTTCTTGGCGTCTGATAATGTTTTTGATTATCTATTTATTTCACAGTAATATTGTCTTTCGGTTCATTTGTTGTGTTATAACTTGTCTATAATTGTTCTGTACTGTGTTTCGTGTTGTGTGGACGGTCCCCAGGTCGTCGTGTGTTTCTTTTACTTTTTAAAAATTCATTTTACTTTTTTAAAGTCTTTTACTTGCTGTAAAGTCCATGCTCATTAACAAGACATTGACATTTTTGGCAGGTAGCAGACGCCTTTATCCAAAGCAACTGACAACAACTACTTTTAATACAAGTAAGTGAAACATTTAATACCAGTCATAGAAGGAAAAAAAGTAATCTAAGCTCGGGCCAGTGGCCATTGGCAGTCGTAGTGCTAGAAGACCGATTATTTATTTATTTATTTTACAGTAGAGAGACTGCTTGGGGACCTGTGGGGCCTGAACCAAAAGCTGATAGTTTTGCTTCAGATCATCTAATGTTTTACCCCTTTGGTCTCAGATCACCCAGTCTGAAGCATAAAAAAAAAAGATAAGAGCATAAGCATCTTAACTGGTTTGATAGTTCCTGTCCCACCTAAGTTGATCACTCACCATCACAGGATGTAGTGATGTACACAGGATGTAGTGATGTATACACAGGATGTAGTGATGTATATACAGGATGTAGTGATGTACACAGGATGTAGTGATGTATACACAGGATGTAGTGATGTATACAGGATGTAGTGATGTATACACAGGATGTAGTGATGTATACACAGGATGTAGTGATGTATACACAGGATGTAGTGATGTATACACAGGATGTAGTGATGTATACAGGATGTAGTGATGTACACACAGGATGTAGTGATGTACACACAGAATGTAGTGATGTATACACAGGATGTAGTGATGTATACACAGGATGTAGTGATGTATATACAGATGTAGTGATGTATACACAGGATGTAGTGATGTATACACAGGATGTAGTGATGTATACAGGATGTAGTGATGTATACACAGGATGTAGTGATGTATACACAGGATGTAGTGATGTATACACAGGATGTAGTGATGTATACAGGATGTAGTGATGTACACACAGGATGTAGTGATGTACACACAGGATGTAGTGATGTATACACAGGATGTAGTGATGTATACACAGGATGTAGTGATGTATATACAGGATGTAGTGATGTATACACAGGATGTAGTGATGTACACAGGATGTAGTGATGTATACACAGGATGTAGTGATGTATACACAGGATGTAGTGATGTATACACAGGATGTAGTGATGTACACAGGATGTAGTGATGTATACAGGATGTAGTGATGTATACACAGGATGTAGTGATGTATACAGGATGTAGTGATGTACACACAGGATGTAGTGATGTATACACAGGATGTAGTGATGTACACACAGGATGTAGTGATGTACACACAGGATGTAGTGATGTATACACAGGATGTAGTGATGTATACTCAGGATGTAGTGATGTATACACAGGATGTAGTGATGTATACACAGGATGTAGTGATGTATACAGGATGTAGTGATGTACACACAGGATGTAGTGATGTACACACAGGATGTAGTGATGTATACACAGGATGTAGTGCTGTATACACAGGATGTAGTGATGTATACACAGGATGTAGTGATGTATACACAGGATGTAGTGATGTACACAGGATGTAGTGATGTATACACAGGATGTAGTGATGTATATACAGGATGTAGTGATGTATACACAGGATGTAGTGATGTATACACAGGATGTAGTGATGTATACACAGGGTGTAGTGATGTATACACAGGATGTAGTGATGTATACACAGGATGTAGTGATGTATACACAGGATGTAGTGATGTATACACAGGATGTAGTGATGTACACACAGGATGTAGTGATGTATACACAGGATGTAGTGATGTACACACAGGATGTAGTGATGTACACACAGGATGTAGTGATGTATACACAGGATGTAGTGATGTATACACAGGATGTAGTGATGTACACACAGGATGTAGTGATGTATACACAGGATGTAGTGATGTACACACAGGATGTAGTGATGTATACACAGGATGTAGTGATGTACACACAGGATGTAGTGATGTACACACAGGATGTAGTGATGTATACACAGGATGTAGTGATGTATACACAGGATGTAGTGATGTATACACAGGATGTAGTGATGTATACACAGGATGTAGTGATGTACACACAGGATGTAGTGATGTACACAGGATGTAGTGATGTATACACAGGATGTAGTGATGTATACACAGGATGTAGTGATGTATACACAGGATGTAGTGATGTACACACAGGATGTAGTGATGTACACAGGATGTAGTGATGTATACACAGGATGTAGTGATGTATACACAGGATGTAGTGATGTATACA
>NC_137675.1:30040771-30043271 GCF_963989245.1 Nansenia antarctica | reverse complement strand
GCTAAGGTTTGTCCTGGGTTAGAACCTGCTGACATCACAGAGCTAAGGTTTGTCCTGGGTTAGAGCCTGCTGACATCACAGAGCTAAGGTTTGTCCTGGGTTAGAGCCTGCTGACATCACAGAGCTAAGGTTTGTCCTGGGTTAGAGTCTGCTGACATCACAGAGCTACGGTTTGTCCTGGGTTAAAGCCTGCTGACATCACCGAGCTAAGGTTTGTCCTGGGTTAGAGCCTGCTGACATCACAGAGCTAAGGTTTGTCCTGGGTTAGAGCCTGCTGACATCACAGAGCTAAGGTTTGGCACATGGACATTTTAATACAAGCTCTGCTGTTCTCTGTCTCCTGAGGATAAGACGATAGATATTTAAAAAAAATATTGTTACAATTCAATCACTTTACCAGTGTTAGTTCATACTGTATACAGTAAGTTGAGGAGCAGTTATTATAACACATGACTGGTGACTGAGTTGGTGCAGTTCACTATGTGGTTCAGAACCGACGATGTGTACTGTTCCAGGTCCTCATGCTCATATTCCTGCCATGGGGTGTCATTTAGGCAGATCTGCAGTGGAGCGGACCCTTCTGGCCAGGTTCTGACAGTCTTAGTGGTGATGGGAGCACTTTTCCCCATGGTAGTGTATGCAGGGATCAGGAGGATTGACACATGGTCAGACATGCCTAGATGAGCTAGCGGACTAGCCTTGTAAGCACGTTTGATGTTGGTGTATACCCAGTGGCGGGCGGTGCATTTCACACCTAGGCCTTCAGTGATGTCCTACCTGAATTATTCCACCTCTTAATACCATCATTATGACGCCATGGCTCTAGAAACTATACATTTAGACAGAAACGCAGTATAACCGGGCGTTGCCATTGTTATTATAGCGGCACCTTGTCTGGGTGTATTCAATTCATTGCATGAAAACGAAAGCGTCAGTTATTTCCCGAACGTTGCGGTCTGTCGATCTCGATAGGAGAACCGTTTCGAGGTTCCATTTAAGGATGGTTATCTTCCTCGTGTTCATACGGTCACGGGGGTGTGTCGTTTTCCATGGTAGCAGCCCGGGAAGTGGTTAGAAGATCGCATTGAAGCCCCACTTACTCACACAACTGAGCCAGGCAACACAACACACATATCTCTATGGACCCCAGGGTCGCTCCGTATGTCTACATCTCTTGCAGAAAACATTAAATGCTTTGTACTCACCAAAACAACTGATTATTTGAACACAAAATCCATCCTCCTTTCTTTCCTCAAGAAGACTTCAATGACTCTGTTGTACAGTTGATCAGTTCCACCAATAAGTCCTTTTACATGGATATCGTCGCTAACATCGGGGTTCGGCTTGTAGAACAACACCTTCCATCTACACAAATTAGCGAGATCAAGTTTCAGTGTGTTAGCTCCGCCTCCCAATAGTTTGTATCCAATCAAAAGACGTGAAGGGGCTGATCAGGTGCTCCGCCATCCAGAAGGCCCCTTCGTCGGATTTGCTTGGATTTGCTGCCAACTCGAGAACTGACCACGGCACGCCACAGCTCTTTTCTCGCTCACTTTAAATTACAATCTGTACTCGCGCCACTGTTGAATCTGCAGGCGGGCAGATTTCTTGGTACCCTGGCAACACATTATGGCTGAATTTGATTGGATAAAAGCTAAAGGCCAGCCCTCCAAATGTCTGGAAGCAGCGCAACCAAGAGGAAAGCTATGAAATGAAGAGAATAGACTACGGGAATAATTTAATACATATTTGTAGAAAAAATATATAAAAATTAAATGTATATTCTGATGATGTTTAGGCCAGCAGAGAAGGCCTTGCTGGCCCTGACGGCACACCACTGTGTATACCTTGTCCAGTGTTTTTTCTCCTCTTGTTGCACATTTCACATGCTGATAGAACTTGGGTAGTACTGCCTTCAGGTCGACATGATTAAAATCTCCTGCTATGATGTGAATAGCCTGTGGATCAGTGCTTTGTTGACCACTGATGACGTCATACAGCCGCGCCAATGCTAGGCTACCGTCCGCGCTAGGCGCTATGTAAACACATGTAATGAACACCGCGTTAAACTCCCTCGGGAGGTATGTGGGTCGGCATTTAACAGTCAAGTATTCCAGGTCTGGGGAGCAGTGGCTACTTACAGTTTTCGTGTTTAAGCACCAGCTATCCTTCGTCAATATTATGATCCCACCCCCTCTTGACTTGCCGCTGAGCTGCGTGCGGTCTGCCCGGTGAAGGGTCCGTCCCTCCAAGCTAACCACGGAGTCCACGATAGTGTCATTTAGCCAGGTTTCAGTAAGAATAATCACACAGCTATCTCCCACGATGTTATTTTTGGCAACCTGTAGTCTCAGTTCATCCATCTTGTTCGTCAGGGACCTGACGTTGGAAAGGAAAATACTCGGCAAAGCTGGCTTGTCCGGGCACTTCCTTAGCCTAGCTAACAGGCCTCCCCGGCAGCCCCGTCGTTGCTTACGGTCCTTACGCCGGCGTTTGCGCC
>NC_137675.1:30028271-30035771 GCF_963989245.1 Nansenia antarctica | reverse complement strand
TGGGTCGTGGCCACTCTACCACCGCCTTAATTTTAGCCGGGTCGGCGCGCATTTGCCCTTCTTCCACGACGTAACCCAGGTACGTCACTGAGGAGGAGTGGAAGACGCATTTCTCCGCCTTGATAAAGAGACGATTCTCCAGGAGCCGTTGTAGGACCAGGCGCACGTGCTGGTGGTGTTCCTCCATGGTCGGGGAAAAGATCAGGATATCGTCCAGGTAAACAACCACGAAAACATTTATCATGTCCCTCAGCACGTCATTGACCAGCTCCTGGAAGACTCCGGGGGCATTGGACAGGCCAAAGGGCATGACCAGGTACTCGAAGTGACCGAGGTGGGTGTTGAACCCGGTCTTCCACTCGTCCCCCTCCTTGACCCTAACCAAATGGTAGGCGTTGCGGAGGTCAAGTTTAGTGAACACCCGGGCGTGAGTGAGTGGCTCGAAAGTGGAACTCATAAGGGGGAGTGGGTATTTATTCTTAACAGTGATGGTGTTTAAACTACGAAAATCTATACAGGGCCTCAGGCCACCATCCTTCTTCGCCACAAAGAAGAAGCCCGCCGCGAGGGGGGAAGACGATGGTCGAATTACACCCGAGGCTAGGGACTCGGCTATATAATTGCGCATCGCCTCCTTCTCCGGGACCGAAAGGTTGTAGAGACGACCCTTGGGAAGGGCTGCCCCGGGAAGGAGGTTGATGGGACAATCATACGGCCGGTGAGGAGGAAGTGAAAGGGCGCGGTCCTTACTAAATACCATGGCCAGGTCAAGATACGTAGAGGGGACACCAGTGAGGTCCGGGGGAGAGACTACGGGCCTGGGACCGCTGGACGGAGAGAGGGCGGAGCGTAGGCAGTTGGCATGACAGGGGATGCTCCAGCCCAAAATCCGCCCAGTGGTCCAGGAGATGTGGGGATCGTGTCTCTCCAACCACGGCCTACCTAAAACAAGGGGTGCAGTGGGGGCGTGGAGGACAAGAAAACGTGCCGTCTCGACGTGATTACCGGACATGGTGAGGGTGAGGGATTCAGTGCTGTGAGTGATCCTACCTAAGGGCCTACCATCGATGGCTTGGGGGAACAAGGCATGGTCGAGGGGAACGAGCGGGATGCCGGCCTGACGAGCGAGGGAGATGTCCATCAAGCACTCGTCGGCCCCGGAATCAATGAGGGCGCCGGCAGAAAAGGACTCCTCACCCCAGGAGAGGGTGGCTGGGAACAGCCGGTTGTGGTTCTTGATGGGTTGGGGGATCGAGGCACGGCTCACCAAAAACCCCTCCTTTAGTGAGCCGGGTCTTTTGGCCGCGCCGGGCAGGTTCGGAGGACGTGTCCGGGTCTTCCGCAATACAGGCACAGCCCGCCCCGCATTCTCTGCTCTCTCTCTTCCTGAGAGAGGCGGGACCGGCCGACCTGCATGGGCTCCTCCGCTGACTCGGAGGTGGATGGGGCTGGGGAGAGCATGGGAACCCGAGGGGGCAGGGCCGAGTGGGCGGCCGCAAAACGGGGGAGAGAGGACGTGCGGCTGAGGACCGAGTGAGGGGGCCCCACGGCGCGTTGGCTGCGCTCCTGGCGGCACTCCCGCAGGCGCTCATCCATTTGAAGGGACAAGGTGACCAGTTCTGGAAGGGAGCCTGGGCGGTCCCGGACGATAAGGTCCTTCACCGCCTCACTCAGACCCCGCCGGTAGGCGCAACGGAGCGCTATGTCTCCCCACCCACTGTCGGCGGCGAGGATCCGGAACTCTAGGGTGTAGTCCGCGACGGTCCTGGAGCCTTGCCGGAGTTCCAGCATCCTGGAGGCGGCGTCCGCGCCGTCAGAGGGGTGGTCAAATAAAAAGGAAAACTCCCGGCGGAACGCCTCGTAGTCCTGGGCAAGATGTGGGTCTCTGCCCACCACGGCTATGGCCCAGTCTAGAGCCTTGTCCACCAGGAGGGACATAACGAAGGCTACTTTAGCCTCTTCTGACCCATACTTGGATGGTTGGAAAGAAAAAAAAAGTTCACACTGGGTCAGGAACCCTCTGCCCAGATCAAAGTTCCCTCCAAAGGGTCGAGGGGTAACCAGGTTGGGCTCGGGTTGGGCGGGAGCTCGCCCTGGGGAGGCTGGAACCCCCGGTGAATCAGCAGGGGGAGCAGGGACTGCAGCTCCTCCAGGGAGCGTGTTCAGCCTCAGCTGGATGGAAGCCACCGCAGAGGCAAGAGTGCCCATCTGGACAGCAAGGGAGGTGAGAGCAGCTGAGGCGGAGGTGGACGACTCCTGGAGCTCAGCGATGTTACCCTGAACGGAGGGGAAAGCTTTACTCAACTCCGCCTGGAGGGACGCGAGCTCAGCCGCGTGGGCGGAAACAAGCTCGTCAACAGAATGGGAAACTGGGTTGGGCTTAACTGCGGGCGTCTGCCCCGAGGTTCTGCCTTGACTCATTATGGCTTGATTATTCTGTTATGATGTAACTAAGAAAAGAGTCAAGTGTGGCAGAACCCCAGAACAGACGGACACAAGAGGCAAAAAAACAATAAAAGGATTTATTAAAATGGACAAAATAATAAACCTACTCTAACGGGACCTAAGTGGGGGGAATGTGTGGATGCCAGAAAACTAGAAAATGTAAATGAGGTGTGAGTGGGACTGTACTCTATGTGTCTGAGTGTGAGTGTCTAGCGTGCAAGAGCTAGTGTGGTGTAGATATGTAGATGAGTGAAGTGTTGAAATATGTACGTGTACTAACCAGTCCAGAGCAGAGAGGGGGAATAGTCAGCAGGCAGGCAGGGGGGGGGTTAGGCAGGAGAAGATGTCGGCAGGCAGACGGGGGGGGGTTTGGCAGGGGGATAGTCGGCAGGCAGGCTGGGGGTTAGGCAGGAGAAGTAGTCAGCAGGCAGGCTGGGGCATAGGCAGGAGACGTAGTCGATAGGCAGGCAGGGGTCTAGGCAGGGAAGGCAGGTTCCCTTGGGGAGCGAGGGTAAACAAAGAAAACAACAAGAGTTAACAAAATAACAAACAAACAAAACTCGGACGTGAAAACTACTAGAACTAGAATCGACAACCGGGAGAGCCAAACAACTAACCACATGGGTCAAAATAATCAAGCGTCGGATGAAGGTTTCTGGGGCTCTTTATAGGGCTGCCTCTTCCTGAGTTGATAGCCTGCTGTGGAAGGTCCAGCTGTCTCCACTTGAGCCTGATGAGGCTCAACGAGCGCCAACGAGGCAGGAGGGGGCGGAGCCGAAGAGGGATTCACAACAGAGACAAGGAGACAGGGAGACAAGGAGACAAGGAGACAAGGAGACAGGGAGACAGGGAGACAAGGAGACAAGGAGACAGGGAGACAAGGAGACAAGGAGACAAGGAGACAAGGAGACAGGGAGACAAGGAGACAAGGAGACAAGGAGACAGGGAGACAAGGAGACAAGGAGACAGGGAGACAAGGAGACAAGGAGACAGGGAGACAAGGAGACAGGGAGACAAGGAGACAAGGAGACAAGGAGACAGGGAGACAAGGAGACAGGGAGACAGGGAGACAAGGAGACAGGGAGACAAGGAGACAGGGAGACAAGGAGACAGGGAGACAGGGAGACAAGGAGACAAGGAGACAGGGAGACAAGGAGACAAGGAGACAGGGAGACAAGGAGACAGGGAGACAAGGAGACAAGGAGACAGGGAGACAAGGAGACAAGGAGACAGGGAGACAAGGAGACAGGGAGACAAGGAGACAAGGAGACAAGGAGACAGGGAGACAAGGAGACAGGGAGACAGGGAGACAAGGAGACAAGGAGACAGGGAGACAAGGAGACAGGGAGACAAGGAGAGGAAGAGAGAAGAGGAGAGGAGGGAGAGAGAAGAGGAGAGGAGGGAGAGAGGAGAGGAGGAGAGGAGGAAGAGAGAAGAGGAGAGGAGGGAGAGAGAAGAGGAGAGGAGGGAGAGAGAAGAGGAGGAGAGGAGGAAGAGAGAAGAGGAGAGGAGGGAGAGAGAAGAGGAGAGGAGGGAGAGAGGAGAGGAGGAAGAGAGAAGAGGAGAGGAGGGAGAGAGAAGAGGAGAGGAGGGAGAGAGAAGAGGAGAGGAGGGAGAGAGAAGAGGAGGAGAGGAGGAAGAGAGGAGAGGAGGAGAGGAGGGAGAGAGGAGAGGAGAGGAGAGGAGAGGAGGGAGAGAGAAGAGGAGGAGAGGAGAGAGAAGAGGAGAGGAGGGAGAGAGAAGAGGAGAGGAGGGAGAGAGAAGAGGAGAGGAGGGAGAGAGAAGAGGAGAGGAGAGAGAGAGAAGAGGAGAGGAGGGAGAGAGAAGAGGAGAGGAGAGAGAGAGAAGAGGAGAGGAGGGAGAGAGAAGAGGAGAGGAGGGAGAGAGAAGAGGAGAGGAGGGAGTATCAAACAAGCTTCATTGTGTGTTTCCATGACACATGACATGTGAAAGCATTCATGTAAAAAAAGACAGAATAGAAGATGTGTGGATTTGTGTTGCTGTACTTACAGAACGTCAATCTTGAGTAGATATGTCTCCATTGCACCCTCGAAAGACGCTATAAAAAGAACAAGAACTTTAACTTTCAACTTCTCATAATGTCCCTGAGAGAAATTGGCTGTACACATAACAACCACTTGCGATAAAAAAAACAACTCGCGATCTTGAGACGCCGGCTCGACCTCCTGAGCCACAGCCGCCCCAATGAACTAAAAGAACATTGAACTTTGAACTTGTGTAATACCAGACAACCGATTTAGTTTTCCAGTGTTTTCAACCCACAGGCCTACAGGTGGACGTCGTAGTCACGTGTGTTCTGCTTAGGGCTAGGGTCAGGGTTAGGGTCAGGGTCAGGGTTAGGGTCAGGATCAGGGTCAGGGTCAGGGTTAGGGTCAGGGTTAGGGTCAGGGTTAGGGTCAGGGTCAGGGTCAGGGCTAGGGTCAGGGTTAGGGTCAGGGTCAGGGTTAGGGTCAGGGTTAGGGTCAGGGTCAGGGTGAACATCGTACTCACGTAATCCCTGCTTCTGCAGCTCCACCTTTACGTCAAACATCTTGCAGTCGCACTTATTTTCCTGAGGCTTGGCGTAATACAGCGTCACCACCTGCACAGTAATACAGTTATTATAATCCAGTAATCCAGTTATTATAATCCAGTAATCCAGTTATTATAATCCAGTAATACAGTTATTATAATACAGTAATACAGTTATTATAATCCAGTAATCCAGTTATTATAATACAGTAATACAGTTATTATAACACAGTAATACAGTTATTACAACACCGTAATACAGTTATTACAACACAGTAATACAGTTATTATAATCCAGTAATACAGTTATTATAACACAGTAATACAGTTATTATAATACAGTAATACAGTTATTACAACACAGTAATACAGTTATTACAACACAGTAATACAGTTATTATAATACAGTAATACAGTTATTATAATCCAGTAATACAGTTATTATAACACAGTAATACAGTTATTATAATACAGTAATACAGTTATTATAATACAGTAATACAGTTATTATAATACAGTAATGTGTGTGTGGTGGTGGGCAGGCGGGGGGGCTCATGTACGCTCAAGCCCCCAGCTTGGGAGGGGACAGGGGGGTTGGGGGGGACAGAGGGGTGGGGTTGGGGGCGGGGGGGGGGTACTCACTGTTAAGGTGGCCTCGCCTTTCCCGGTGGCTTTCAACACCAGCGGTGAGTCGAAGTTCTTGGTCTGTCAAACACACAGAACTCTCAAGTTGGAGGTGCGAGACAGGAAGGAGTTTCCGTCATTGATGTTGAGGTTGTGTCCCTGTATGTGTGTGTGTGTGTGTCCTTATGTGTGTGTGTGTGTGTGTGTGTGTGTGTGTGTGTGTGTGTGTGTGCTGTCTCACATTGGAGGTGCGAGACAGGAAGGAGTTCTGGTTGTTGATGTTGAGGTTGTGTCCCTGTGTGTGTGTGTGTGTGTGTGTGTGTGTGTGTGTCTGTGTGTGTGTGTGTCTGTGTGTGTCCTTATGTGTGTGTGTGTGTGCTCTCTCACGTTGGAGGTGCGAGACAAGAAGGAGTTTCCGTCATTCATGTTGAGGTTGTGTCCCTGTGTGTGTGTGTGTGTGTGTGTGTGTGTGTGTGTGTGTGTGTGCTCTCTCACGTTGGAGGTGCGAGACAGGAAGCTGTTGGCGTTGTTGATGTTGTACTTGAGGGTGGCGGCGCGGCCCGGGACGTCCAGGTCGATGTTCAGGTTGATCTGGTCCACCTTCTTCACCTTGATCCAGTACTCTGCCACGGCCTGGAACACCGTGATGGTGGACTACACACACACGCGCACACGCACACGCACACGCACACGCACACACACACACACACACATACATACACACACACAAACACACACATGCATACACACACATGCATACACACACACAGACACACACACATGCATACATGCATACATACATGCATACATACACACACACACATACATGCATGCATATACACACACACACATGCATACATGCATACATACACACACACATACATGCATGCATATACACACACACACACACACACACACACACCACCCAGGTGACACACACACACACACGCATACATACACACACACACACACACACACAGTATTAGGGATTTAGAGGTAAACAGCGTTTTGGATGCCAGTATTGTATGCTGTCATATACTGTATAGTAGTATTTTGTGTGTGTGTGTGTGTGTGTGTGTGTGTGTGCGTGAATGCATGTATGTGTGTGTGTATGTATGCATGTATGCATGTGTGTGTGTGTGTGTCACCTGGGTGGTGTGTGTGTATGCATGTATGCGTGTGTGTGTGTGTGTGTGTGTGTGTATGTATGCATGCGTGTGTTTGTGTGTCACCTGGGTGGTGTGTGTGTGTGTGTGTGTGTACCTGGGTGGTGTGTGTGTGTGTACCTGGGTGGTGTGTGTGTGTGTGTATGCATGTGTGTGTGTAATACCTGTGTGTGTGTGTGTGTGTGTGTGTGTGTGTGTGTGTGTGTGTGTGTGTGTGTGTGCAACTTCTACGCCGGGTTCGGCTTCCGCACGGACCAGACCAGCGGACTCATGTTCTACCACCAAGCCACGGTGGGTGTGTGTGTGGGTGTGTGGGTGTGTGTGTGGGTGTGGGTGTGGGGGTGTGTGTGTGTGTGGGTGGGTGTGGGTGTGGGCAGGGTCGGAGTGGGACTCATTTTCAGCTCTGGAGTTTCATGCCTCAGACCGGCCCACTTTAGTTCACAACCGATTACAGTATATTAAAATCATGTAATTACAACCTTGGTATTTTAGTCTGTAATAGCGGACTCACTGTTCTCTACAGTCTTCTCTACATTTACAGGATGCTATGTCATGGGTTTGCTTCATTGTTCCCACGCTGGTACAACAGCTCACCTGTGCCTTCTACTGTGATAGCAGCAATCCTTTGCTGGACACCACTAGGGTAACCAGGTCCCAACAAATCAAATGTGGGACAAGGAGTATGTTTGTGTGGGACAATGTGGGCCCGGACCGAACTTTAGGTGCCCCTGGG